>NW_027672018.1:0-222641 GCF_964165515.1 Mesoplodon bidens | reverse complement strand
AGGAACCCTCTGCCATTAGATCCTACCTAAGTGTTGTTCCTACCTGTATCCTTTTCCTTATCACGGCCACAAATGCTATCCAAAGTCGATTCTGTAGAAACACGAACATGAATTTCCAAGACTTATGGATACACTTAAAATGTGACTAATGTGATGGACTAATTGGATATTTTATTGGTTTTCTTTTAATACACTGAGTTAATCATTGATTGAATTAAATAAATTATAACAGGCACATCTAGCTAGTGGCTACCACACAGTAATACACATCTCTCTCTCTCTCTCTCTCTCTCTCTCTCTCTCTCTCTCCATATATATGTGTATATATATATATATAAAGTATATGGAGGATGTTACCACCGCTCCCCTGGTTATTCCCCTCTGTATGGTCTACCCATTCAAGATGGCTGTTTGCTGATGGTTTACCAAAGGAAAAACCTCTGCCCCGTGAAGGTACTTAGCCCAAGGGGTAAGAGGGATGCGTCCCTCTGCTGGTTTCCCTGGTAACCGATGAGCCCATCTGCTGTCAACTCCCCCTTTAACTGGTAGCCTGCCTATTCCGCCCAGAGAGAAGCATGCTGCTACTGCTGCTGCTGCGTTCTGCCTGCCATCGGCTATCTACAGTGGGGTGTCTCTCCAGGACCACTTTGCTTCTGACGTGAAAGATCTCCCATCTATTAAACCATGAATGTCTCTGTCCCTGACTTCGGGCTCTTTCCTTAGCCCTGAGGCTGAGCAAGTACAGGGCTTGCAGGCGTGAGAGGTGCGGCCCAACACCTTCTGCAGGGCAGTTTGCTGGCCAGATTTGATGATTCATTTGTAGGTGTTTCCTAGGCTCATGCACACTTGCCAGGCACTCATGAGACCTTGGGGACACTGAAACAGTAATGTCAACACCCAGATCCTAGAGGAATTCCCGACAGGTGTTCCACTTGAGGGGAGAGGTAATGAGCATGTCCCAGTGCACCTGTGCTAGACATAATCGGTGAGCAGGTGCAGAAGGGAGGGAGGGACATTCACTCACTTCATGAGGCCATCCTTCACACCACTGCCTCTGAAAAATCCAGGGAAGGAAGGGACAAAATGCCCTTAGAAGGTAAATGGCCTGTACACTGAAAACTACAAACCACTGCTGAGAGAATTAAACAAGGAACAGATAATTGAAATGACATAGCATATTCATAGACTGGACACTTATTATTGTTGACATTTCTACACTACCCAAAGGTAAGTATAAATTCATTGTAATACCTATCAAAATCCCAATGTCATTTTCAAAGAAATAGAAAAAAAATGATCCTAAACTACATATGGAACGACTAAGAACTCCAAACAGACAAAACAATCCTGAGAACAAAGAACATAGATGGAGGCTTCTCACTTCCTGACTTCAAAACACATTACAAAGCCACAGGAATCAAAACTGTATGGTACTGACATAGAAACAGATACATAGGCCTAAAGACCAGAATAAATAATCCCCAAGAAAACTCATAGATACATGGCCAAATAAAATTCACCAAGCTTCTAAGACAACAAATAGGGAAAGTATAGTTTTTTCAACAGTCAATAGGATGAAAATATAACTTACAGAAAGATTACAAACATATATCAGAAAAGGAGCTAATGTCCAAAACATATAAGAAAAACACTACAACTCAAATGCAAAGTAAGATAAAAAATTAAAAAGGGTAAATAGCTGGGTTCACAATTGTGCAAAGACTTAAATAAGACATTTCCTGAAAAAGACATACAAATGGTTAACAAATATAGGAAAAGGTTCTCAACCTCACTAATCATCAGGGCAATGCAAATCAACACGTCATACCTGTGAGGCTGAGTATTATAAAGAAAAAAATTAGCAGTTTAAGGCCAAGATGTGGGGAATTGGAAACATTGTACACTGCCTGTGGGAATGTAAAATGGTGCAGCGCTTATGAATAAGAGTATGGGGGTTCCTTATAAAATTATAAACAGAAATATCATATGATTCAGCAATCACAGTTCTGGGTATATATCCAAAGGAAATTAAATCAGTATCACAATGAGTTGAACTTAGGTTCATTGCCGCATTCTCCAAAATAGCCTAGATATGCAACCCACTTCACGAAACAAGTAAGTGTCCTGTGACTGAGCTAACCTTAGGTACTTCAAAACAACTCCGTAAGTCTCTTAGCCCCTTAGAGAGGATGAAAGCAATATTACAGTTAAAAGTAACTTGTCGCAATTCCCTTAGTCTGCAACACAGAAACAAAAGATATACAGCAGGGGAAGCCTCATAAACACACAGCACCTGCCAGGGTTTACTCCAGCCTTGGAAGAACTGGGAAGGATAAGACCAAGGCAGGCCTGAGGAAAGGTGAGAGGACTGGAGCAGGACTGCAGGGTGGGGAGCAGGGGCAGGGCTGTCTGGATGGAGCAGTGTGTTGTAAGAAGAGCAGTGACCCTGGGTCCTGCTGCCCTGAGTCTTTGTCCTGGGCCTGGTGAATTCCAGGAGACCAGGTTAGCAGGGCTGTGAGAGCCAGTGTGTGAAGCGAGCCCAGCAGCCCCTTCATACAGTCCTCTAGAATTCCTGCCGGCCATGAAGGGTCTTTAGGGGCAGCTAGACGTGGAGCCCTCTCAAATGGAAGCATGTCGGCACATCAGCCTTGGGAGGTGCTGAGGCTGAAATGAGGAGACTGAGCACATGCAGTGATCCCAAAGCATGTGTTCTCTGACTCATCCACCTCTGAGAGTGCACTTTCTATGAGGAATAAACAGTGAGGACAAACCTAAGGTGAAGCAACAAGTCCTGAAAGTGTAGAGGGAGAGAGTTCAAGTCTCATCCACCACCTGACACTCACTATAAGAACTTGTTCTCCAGTGTAAAATGATTATGAGAGTTTTGTTCCCACTAGGATATGGCCATCATACGTGAATGTAAAAAGGAAACCAAAATCCCTGGTGCAAAATACCCTCCAGATACCAAACAGAAATGAAGCTTTCATCTTTGGCAATGAAAAAGCAATGAAAGTGCAGTCGTGTGAGAAAGAAAATTTCTGAATGGCAAAGCAAGAAAAGATGACTATAAGCACAGTACAGTCAAAGGACATGGACACAATAACTCTATTATATCACTAAAATTTGGAAAGAACAAATCAGAATTCTACACATATTTCCTTCTTCTTCCTGATTTCATATTCACGTTCCTTAGTTTCTAAAGAACCGGGTGGAACCCAAGTGTTCTAGGAATGGTCTCGCTTTAGATCCTACCTGAGAGTTGTTCCCTACGTGAATCGTCATCAGCATCGCTGTTATGTATGCTCTCCACCATGCATTCTGTACAAACACAACCATGAGCATAAAGTTATTATACAAGTTGACCCACCCATTTCTCCTACTCGACTTGCTGGCTCACACAGCATCCCCCTGGTCTTCCCTCCAGGTTCTCAGACCTCCCCTGTGCTCTGTGCAGACAGAGTCCTTCAATAAGATATTGATCACAGTTGAAAATTTCAAATGAGGGAGAGATGCTGAGAAAATCACCTTTTGACCCCTCACTTCTATAGACCCATTGATAGCTTTCACCGTCAACCTTACAAACCTGAAATTCCAGATGTTACAGACACACTTGAAACATGGCTAGTGTGACCAAGCAATTGTGTGTTTTTTGCATTTTTTAATAGAATGAGTTAATTATTGTTTGAACTAAATTAATTATAAATAGACACATTTGGTTAGTGGCTACCACACTGGAAAGCTCAGCTCTAAGAAATCCAAAGATGAGAAAGAGGCAACCAGCCACCCCTCCCCTGGTTGTTCTTTACTGCAGAAAATTTGATGACCTGATCTGATCATTCGTATGTAGGTATATCTTGGGTTCTTGGACCCACGCCACGCATTGGGAGAGTCCTTTTGGACACTGAAATAGTACAGTCAACACTCAGATCCAAGAGGAATTCCCAGCAAGGGGCCCACTTGTAGACAGAGGTGAAGGGCATGGCCCAGTACACCTGTATTAGACATAATCAGAGAGCAGGTGCAGAGGGGAGGGAGGGATTTCACTCTCTCCATGAGACCATCCTTCTCACCCCTGACTCTAGAAGACCTGAGGAAGGCAGTAGAAAAGGCCCCATAGGAAGTGAAAAATTTGTATACTGAAAACTACAGGACATTGCAGAAAGAAATTAAAGAAGAGACAAGTAATTGGAATGACATACCATGTTCATAGACTGGATTATTAAGTACTGTTGGCATTTCTATACTACATAAAGTGATGTACACATATATCGCAACAACCCACAAAATTCCATGTCATTATTATAGAAGTGGACAGAATCGTAAAATACATATGGAACCCCCAAGTAGATAAAACAATCTTGAGAGCAAAGAGCAATGATGGAGATGAACACTTCCTGAACTCAAAACACATAACAATGCCACAGTAGTCAAAACAGTCTGCTACTGGCATCAAGACAGTGAGATAGACCAATGAAATATAATAGAGAGATGCCAAATAAATGCACATATATACGGCGAACTGTTCTTGGCCAAGGTTCTAAGATTACCAAGTGAAGAAAGGATAGTCTCTTCAACAATCAACAGAATGAAAAGGCAACCTATAGGATGGGAGGAAATATGTGTAAACCTTGTATCTGAATAAGGGACCAATATCCAGAATATAAAAGAAACTACAACAAGGCAATTTCAGAAAAACAGCGGGCAAATAACTGAGATTAAAAATGGGTAAAAAGCTTCACTAGACATTTCTCCATAAAAACATACAAGTGGTCAATCTACATATGAAAATTTGCTCAACATCGCTAAGGATCAGGGAAATGGAAATCAAGCCACAAGGAGATATCACTCACACCTGTTAGAATGTGTATTATAAAAAGACAATTAGGGCTTCCCTGGTGGCACAGTGGTTGAGAGTCCGCCTGCCGATGCAGGGGACACATGCTCGTGCCCCGGTTTAAGAGGATCCCACATGCCGCTGAGCGGCTTGGCCCATGAACCATGGCCGCTGAGCCTGTGCGTTTGGAGCCTGTGCTCCGCAACGGGAGACCTCACAACAATGAGAGGCCCTTGTACAGCAAAAAAAAAAAAAAAAGAAGAAGAAGAAAAGAAAGAAAATTACTGGATGCTTGGAAAGATGTAAAGAAGTGGAACTTCTCTACCCTGTTTTGTACCCTGCAGTCATGTAAAATGGTGTAGCCATTATGGAAAACAGAATGGAGGTCCCCCAAAAATTATTAAGAGAACTCTCATAAAATCCTCCAGTCACTCATTTTGCTTTGTATACAAAGGAGATAAAACAAGAATGTCCAAGAGATATCTACAATCTCATGTCCATTGCAGCATTATACACAATACACAACATAGGAAAACTGCCTAGTGACCATGGGAAGATGAATTAAATAAAGCAAATGTGGTGTACACATACAGTGGAATGTCATTCAGTCTTTGAAAAAGAAGGAAATCCTGCCATTTGCAGCAACACGGAAGAACTTGGAGGATATTTGTAAGAGTGAAATAAGCCAGTCACAGAAGGTCAAAAACTGAAAGAAAACTCCGAGAAGCAGAGAGTAGAAGGGTGGTTCCGAGAGCTGGCAGGAGGTTGACATGGGAAGTCTCTGTTCAATGGTTAGAATGTGTTATTTCAAAATGGAAAAGTTCTAAACACATGCTGTACAACAAGGTGCATGTAGTCAACAGGACTGACAGGACATTTCAAAACTTGTTAAGACGTTGGATTTCATCGTATGTGTACTTTTACAACAATAAAATATACATATATAAAATAAATGCAAAGTGGAAAAAGGGGAAAAAAGAAGAAAAATAAGGAAAGGGAGTCAAGAGAGGGAAAGAAGAAAGGAGGAAGGGTCTCGAATGTACACAGGTATCAGGAGATAATGGGAGAGAAGCTCCTCTCCCCAGGTTTTAAAGAAGACATCTCTCCAGAGTTCACACCAGCAAGAGGGGATGTCCTTTCTCTTCCCCATTCAACCAGAAGCGCCAATAGCATCCTAAGTGTGGCCCAGGCTGTGCTCAGGTGTACACTTTTCCTTGATCTCTAAACCAAACACCCCTGACTCCCCATGGCTCAGGTGCCCTTCCTGTATCTCCTTCCACTTCTCTAAAGCATTTCCCTCTTCAAGTCCAGCTCGAGGCTCCAATTCCGTCCTCACACGTGGGGTCCACGGAGCGGGTCTCTGAGTTCTTAAGAGCCTCCCTGTGAGTAGCACACCAGGGTTCCCCTCAGCACCATCAGGAAACTACGACCTAGGGATTGAGGATTTCTAGAACAACATTACTCATAGACAGTCTCTTGGGTAAACAAGTGACATTTTACAATCAAGTATTTTCAGTTTTTTCTTTGGTGGGGAATATATTGACACATATAAGGCCATCATATTCTATTAAAGTATGTATTTCCCAAAGGACTCACTATCGAAAAAAAATGTTTAAGTATAAATTTCCATGTTTTAATTGACTTTACTCCCAGACTTGTTTGCTTGCAAAAGCCTTCAGAAAATACCAAGAACCTACTTCATCTGGCAGTTTGCACAGCAACATGAGTGGAGATGCTCTTGTCACACTGCTTGGTTTCTCTGTCCCACCTTGCAAAGCACAACCTCCTCTCCGCCCTCCTGGGAAGGGAGTCAGCGCCCACCTTGAGCTCAATCCCTGGGGTAGATCTCTTGGTTCTGTCTTCACTGTATGCAGTGTTTCTTGCCCAGCACACAGAAACAGGGCCGGCACAAGTGATGGAAGACAGACTTTCCACAGGAGAAGGACATTTCGTTTCCTTAGCACAGAATCCGATAGTGAATATTAGCCTCAAAGGAAAAAGGTGGAGTGAATTTCCTCCATCTACTCCTGGAGGCTCCTTCTTTCTCGAACTCCTCCAGAACTGGGTGTGGCATGTGAGTACAACCATGGGCTCACTGCAAAAAGAAGGAGGCCTGCCTAGCACTAGGTGCTTCAGGTAAGGGGGGAGGACTCATCCCGAGGCTCTAATAGGAAACAGTTAGAATGAGGGAAGTGGCAGAGAGATGTATCATAACCATTCAGAATGCTATGAGACCTACTAAGAGATGAGATTTCTTATTAAATGAAGTTGTAATTGACCCAGTAGTAGGCATGCTGAAAACCCAGTTTTGTTCACTAAGAATCCACCTGTGGAGCAACTAAGCCCGTGCACCACAACTACTAAACCTGTGCTCTAGAGCCCACAAGTCAAGGCCAAGATGTGGGGTATTGGACAATTTGTACACTGCCTGTGGGAATGTAAAATGGTGCAGCTATTATGAAAAAGAGTATGGGGATTCCTTATAAAATTATAAACAGAAATATCATATGATTCAGCAATCATAGTTCTGGGTATATATCCAAAGGAAATTAAATCAGTATCACAATGAGTTGAAATTAGGTTCATTGCCGCATTCTCCACAATAGCCTAGATTTGCAACCAACTTCACAAAACAAGTAAGTGTCCTGTGCCTGAGCTAACCTTAGGTACTTCAAAACAACTCCGTAAGTGTCTTAGCCCCTTAGAGAGGATGAAAGCAATATTAGAGTTAAAAGTAACTTGTCGCAATTCCCTTAGTCTGGAATACTGAAACAAAAGTTCTACCGCAGGGGAAGCCTCATAAACACACAGAACCTGCCAGGGTTTGCCCCAGCCTTGGAAGAACTGGGAAGGATAAGACCAAGGCAGGCCTGAGGAAAGGTCAGAGTGTAGGCAGGACGGGAGTGTGGGGAGCAAGGGCAGGGCTGTCTGGATGGAGCAATGGGTTGTAAGAAGAGCAGTGACCCTGGGTCCTGCTGCCCTGAGTCTTTGTCCTGGGCCTGGTGAATTCCAGGAGACCAGGTTAGCAGGGCTGTGAGAGCCAGTGTGTGAAGCGAGCCCAGCAGCCCCTTCACACAGTCCTCTAGAATTCCTGCTGGCCATAAAGTGTCTTTAGGGGCAGCTGGACGTGGAGCCCTCTCAAATGGAAGCATGTCAGCACATCAGCCTTGGGAGGTGCTGAGGCTGAAATGAGGAGACTGAGCACATGCAGTGATCCCAAAGCATGTGTTCTCTGACGCATCCACCTCTGGGAGCGCCCTTTCCATGAGGAATAAACAGTGAGGACAAACCTAAGGTGAAGCTACAAGTCTTGAAAGTGTAGAGGGAGAGAGTTCAAGTCTCATCCACCACCTGACACTCACTATAAGAACTTGTTCTCCAGTGTCAAGTGATTATGAGAGTTTTGTTCCCCCTAGGATATGGCCATCATACGTGAATGTAAAAAGGAAACCAAAATCCGGGTGCAAAATACCCTCCCGGTATCAAACAGAAATGAACCTTTCATCTTTGGCAGTGAAAAAGCAATGAAAGAGTAGTCTTGTGAGAAAGCAAATTTCTGAATGGCAAAGCAAGAAAAGATGACTATAAGCACAGTACAGTCAAAGGACATGGACACCATAGCTCTATTATATCATTAAATTTTGGAAAGAACAAATCAGAATTCTACACATATTTCCTTCTTCTTCCTGATTTCATATTCACATTCCTTAGTTTCTAAAGAACCGGGTGGAACCCAAGTGTTCTAGGAATGGTCTCGCTTTAGATCCTACCTGAGAGTTGTTCGCTATGTGAATCGTCATCAACACCGCTGTTATGTATGCTCTCCACGATGCATTCTGTACAAACACAACCATGAGCATAAAGTTATTATACAAGTTGACCCACCCATTTCTCCTACTCGACTTGCTGGCTCACACAGCATCCCCCTGGTCTTCCCTCCAGGTTCTCAGACCTCCCCTGTGCTCTGTGCAGACAGAGTCCTTCAATAAGATCTTGATCACAGTTGAAAATTTCAAATGAGGGAGAGATGCTGAGAAAATCACCTTTCGACCCCTCCCTTCTATAGACCCATTTATAGCTTTCACCGTCAATCTTACCAACCTGAAATTGCAGATGTTTCAGAGACACTTCAAACATGGCTAGTGTGACCAAGCAATTGTGTGTTTTTTGCGCTTTTTAATAGAATGAGTTAAGTATTGTTTGAACTAAATTAATTATAAATAGACACATTTGGTTAGTGGCTACCACACTGGAAAGCTCAGCTCTAAGAAATCCAAAGATGAGAAAGAGGCAAACAGCCACCCCTCCCCTGGTTGTTCTTTACTGCAGAAAATTTGATGGCCTGATCTGATCATTCGTATGTAGGTATATCTTGGGCTCTTGGACCCACGCTAGGCATTGCGAGAGTCCTTGTGGACACTGAAATAGTACAGTCAATGCTCAGATCCAAGAGGAATTCCCAGCAAGGGGCCCACTTGTAGACAGAGGTGAAGGGCATGGCCCAGTACACCTGTATTAGACATAATCAGAGAGTAGGTGCAGAGGGGAGGGAGGGATTTCACTCTCTCCATGATCCCATCCTTCTCACCCCTGACTCTAGAAGACCTGAGGAAGGCAGTGGAAAAGGCCCCGTAGCAGGTGAAAAATTTGTATACTGAAAACTACAGGACATTGCGGAAAGAAATTAAAGAAGAGACAAGTAATTGGAATGACATACCATGTTCATAGACTGGATTATTAAATACTGTTGGCATTTCTATACTACATAAAGTGATGTACACATATATCACAACAACCCACAAAATTCCATGTCATTATTATAGAAGTGGACAGAATCCTAAAATACATGTGGAACCACCTGAAGTAGATAAAACTGTCTTGAGAGCAAAGAGCAATGATGGAGATTATCACTTCCTGAACTCAAAACACATAACAATGCCACAGTAGTCAAAATAGTCTGCTACTGGCATCAAGACAGTGAGATAGACCAATGAAATATAGTAGAGAGACCCCACATAAACGCACATATATATGGCCAACTGATGTTTGCCAAGGTTCTAAGATTACCAAGTGAAGAAAGGATAGTCTCTTCAACAATCAACAGAATGAAAAGGCAACCTATAGGATGAGAGGAAATATGTGTAAAACTTGCATCTGAATAAGGGACCAATATCCAGAATATAAAAGAAACTACTACAAGGCAATTTCAGAAAAACAGCGGGTAAATAATTGAGTTTAAAAATGGGTAAAAATCTTCACTAGATATTTCTCCATAAAGACATACAAGTGGTCAATCTACATATGAAAATTTGCTCAACATCGCTAAGCATCAGGGAAATGGAAATCAAGCCACAAGGAGATATCACTCACACCTGTTAGGATGTGTATTATAAAAAGACAATTAGGGCTTCCCTGGTGGCCCAGTGGTTGAGAGTCCGCCTGCCGATGCAGGGGACACATGTTCGTGCCCCGGTCTGGGAGGATCCCACATGCCGCTGAGCGGCTTGACCCATGATCCATGGCCGCTGAGCCTGTGCGTTTGGAGCCTGTGCTCCACAACGGGAGACCTCACAACAATGAGAGGCCCCTGTACTGCAAAAAAAAAAAAAAAAGAAGAAGAAGAAAAGAAAGAAAATAAATGGATGCTGGAAAAGATGTGAAGAAGTGGAACTTCTCTACCCTGTTTTGTACCCTTTAGTAATGTAAAATGGTGTAGCCATTATGGAAAACAGAATGGATGTCCCCCAAAAATTATTAAGAGAACTCTCATAAAATCCACCAGTCACTCATTTAGGTTTATATACAAAGGAGATAAAACAAGAATGTCCAAGAGATATCTACAATCTCATGTCCATTGCAGCATGATACACAATACACAACAAAGGAAAACTGCCTAGTGTCCATGGGAAGATGTATTAATAAAGAAAATGTGGTGTATACATACAGTGGAATGTCATTCAGTCTTTGAAAAAGAAGGAAATCCTGCCATTTGCAGCAACACGAAAGAACTTGGAGGACATTTGTAAGAGTGACATAAGCCAGTCACAGAAGGTCAAAAACTGAAAGAAAACTCTGAGAAGCAGAGAGTAGAAGGGTGGTTCCAAGAGCTGGCCGGAGGTTGACATGGGAAGTCTCTGTTCAATGGTTAGAATGTGTTATTTGCAAAATGGAAAAGTTCTAGACACATGCTGTACAACAAGGTGCATGTAGTCAACAGGACTGACAGGACATTTCAAAACTTGTTAAGACGTTGGATTTCATTGTATGTGTACATTTACAACAATAAAATATACATATGTAAAATAAATACAAAGTGGAAAAGGGGAAAAAAGAAGAAAAATAAGGAAAGGGAGTCAACAAAGGGAAATAAGAAAGGAGGAAGGGTCTCGAATATACACAGGTATCAGGAGATAATGGGAGAGAAGCTCCTCTCCCCAGGCTTTAAAGAAGACATCTCTCCAGAGTTCACTCCAGCAAGAGGGGGATGTCCTTTCTCTTCCCCATTCAACCAGAAGCGCCAATAGCATCCTAAGTGTGGCCCAGGCTGTGCTCAGGTGTACACTTTTCCTTGATCTCTAAACCAGCCACCCCTGACTCCCCATGGCTCAGGTGCCCGTCCTGTATCTCCTTCCACTTCTCTAAAGCATTTCCCTCTTCAAGTCCAGCTCGAGGCTCCAATCATGTCCTCACACGTGGGGTCCACTGGGCGGGTCTCTAGGTTCTTAAGAGCCTCCCTGTGAGTAGCAGGCACTGAATCGCACACCAGGGTTCCCCTTAGCACCATCAGGAAACTACGACCTAGGGATTGAGGATTTCTAGAACAACTTTACTCATAGACAGTCTCTTGGGTAAACAAGTGATATTTTACAATCAAGCATATTCAGTGATTTCTTTGGTGGGGAAAATATTGACACATAGAAGGCACTCATATTCTATTAAAGTATGTATTTCTCAAAGGACTCACTGTCGAAAAAATATTTTTAAGTATAACTTTCCATGTTTTAATTGACTTTACTCCCAGACTTGTTTGCTTGCAGAAGCCTCCATAAAGTACCAAGAACCTACTTCACCTGGCAGTTTGCACAGCAACATGAGTGGAGATGCTCTTGTCACCCTGCTTGGTTTCTCGATCCCACCTTGCAAAGCACAACCTCCTCTCCGCCCTCCTGGGAAGGGAGCCAGTGCTCACTCTGAGCTCAATCCCTGGGGTAGATCTCTTGGTTCTGTCTTCACTGCATGCAGTGTTTCTTGCCCAGCACACAGAAACAGGGCCAGCATAAGTGATGGAAGACAGACTTTCCACAGAAGAAGGACATTTCATTTCCTTAGCAGAGAATCTGATAGTGAATATTAGCCTCAAATGTGAAAGGTGGGGTGAATATCCTCCATCTATTCCTGGAGGCTCCTTATTTTTTGGACTCCTCCAGAACTGGGTGTGGCATGTGGGTACAAGCAAGGGATCCCAGCAAAAAGAGGGAGGCCTGCCTAGCACTAGGTGCTTTAGGTAAGGGGGGAGGACTCATCCCGAGGCTCTAATAGGAAACAGTTAGAATGAGGGAAGTGTCAGAGAGATGTATCATAACCATTCAGAATGCTACCAGACCTACTAAGAGATGAGATTTCTTATTAAATGAAGTTGTAATTGACCCAGTAGTAGGCATGCTGAAAACCAGTTTTGTTCACTAAGTATCCAGCCATGGAGCAACTAAGCCCGTGCACCACAACTACTAAACCTGTGCTCTAGAGCCCGCAAGTCAAGGCCAAGATGTGGGGAATTGGAAACATTGTACACTGCCTGTGGGAATGTAAAATGGTGTAGCTATTATGAAAAAGAGTATGGGGGTTCCTTATAAAATTATAAACAGAAATATCATATGATTCAGCAATCACAGTTCTGGGTATATATCCAAAGGAAATTAAATCAGTATCACAATGAGATGAACATAGGTTCATTGCAGCATTCTCCAAAATAGCCTAGATATGCAAACAACTTCACAAAAGAAGAAAGTGTCCTGTGCCTGAGCTAACCTTATGTACTTCAAGACAACTCTGTAAGTCTTTTAGCCCCTTGGAGAGGATGAAAGCAATATTACAGTTAAAAGTAACTTGAACCAATTCCCTTACTCTGGAATACTGAAACAAAAGTTCTACAGCAGGGGAAGCCTCCTAAACCCACAGCACCTGCCAGAGTTTACCCCAGCCTTGGAAGAACTGGGAAGGATAAGACCAAGGTAGGCCTGAGGAAAGGTCAGAGGGTAGGCAGGACTGGAGTGTGGGGAGCAGGGCCAGGGCAGTCCGGATGGAGCAGTGGGTTGTAAGAAGAGCAGTGACCCTGGGTCCTGCTGCCCTGAGTCTCTGTCCTGAGCCCTGTGATTTCCAGGAGACCAGGTCAGCAGGGCTGTGAGAGCCAGTGTGTGAAGTGAGACCAGCAGCCCCTTCACACAGTCCTCTAGAATTCCTGCCCCCCATGGAGGGTCTTTAGGGGCAACTGGACGTGGAGCCCTCTCAAATGGAAGCATGTCCGCACATCAGCCTTGGGAGGTGCTGAGGCTGAAATGAGGAGACTGAGCACATGCAGTGATCCCAAAGCATGTGTTCTGTGACTCATCCACCTCTGGGAGCGCCCTTTCCATGAGGAATAAACAGTGAGGGCAAAAGTAAGATGAAGCTACAAGTCCTGAAATGTAGAGGGAGAGTGTTCATGTCTCATCCACCACCTGACACTAAATATAAGGACTTGTTCTCCAGTGTCAACTGACTATGAGAGTTTTGTTCCCACTAGGATATTGCCATCATACGTGAATGTAAAAAGGAAACCAAAATCCCTGGTGCAAAATACCCTCCAGATACCAAAGAGAAACGAACCTTTCATCTTTGGCAGTGAAAAAGCAATGAAAGAGTAGTCTTGTGAGAAAGAAAATTTCTGAATGGCAAAGCAAGAAAAGATGACTAAAAGCACAGTACAGTCAAAGGACATGGACACCATAACTCTATTATATCATTAAAATTTGGAAAGAACAAATCAGAATTCTACACATATTTCCTTCTTCTTCCTGATTTCATATTCACGTTCCTTAGTTTCTAAAGAACCGGGTGGAACCCAAGTGTTCTAGGAATTGTCTCGCTTTAGATCCTACCTGAGAGTTGTTCCCTACGTGAATCGTCATCAGCATCACTGCTATGTATGCTCTCCACGATCCATTCTGTACAAACACAACCATGAGCATAAAGTTATTATACAAGTTGACCCACCCATTTCTCCTACTCGACTTGCTGGCTCACACAGCATCCCCTTGGTCTTCCCTCCAGGTTCTCAGACCTCCCCTGTGCTCTGTGCAGACAGAGTCCTTCAATAAGATATTGAACACAGTTGAAAATTTCAAATGAGGGAGAGATGCTGAGAAAATCACCTTTCGACCCCTCACTTCTATAGACCCATTTATAGCTTTCACCGTCAACCTTACCAACCTGAAATTCCAGATGGTACAGACACACTTGAAACATGGCTAGTGTGACCAAGCAATTGTGTGTTTTTTGCATTTTTTAATAGAATGAGTTAAATATTGTTTGAACTAAATTAATTATAAATAGACACATTTGGTTCGTGGCTACCACACTGGAAAGCTCAGCTCTAAGAAATCCAAAGATGAGAAAGAGGCAACCAGCCACCCCTCCCCTGGTTGTTCTTTACTGCAGAAAATTTGATGACCTGATCTGATCATTCGTATGTAGGTATATCTTGGGCTCTTGGACCCACGCTAGGCATTGCGAGAGTCCTTGTGGACACTGAAATAGTACAGTCAACACTCAGATCCAAGAGGAATTCCCAGCAAGGGGCCCACTTGTAGACAGAGGTGAAGGGCATGGCCCAGTACACCTGTATTAGAC
The DNA here is from genome assembly GCF_964165515.1 of Mesoplodon bidens. Lineage (NCBI taxonomy): Eukaryota > Metazoa > Chordata > Mammalia > Artiodactyla > Ziphiidae > Mesoplodon > Mesoplodon bidens. The sequence goes on along the minus strand of NW_027672018.1, from coordinate 207,919 downwards.
ATAATCAGAGTGTAGGTGCAGAGGGGAGGGAGGGATTTCACTCTCTGCATGAGTCCATCCTTCTCACCCCTGACTCTAGAAGACCTGAGGAAGGCAGTGGAAAAGGCCCCGTAGGAGGTGAAAAATTTGTATACTGAAAACTACAGGCCATTGCGGAAAGAAATTAAAGAAGAGACAAGTAATTGGAATGACATACCATGTTCGTAGACTCGATTATTAAATACTGTTGGCATTTCTATACTACATAAAGTGATGTACACATATATTGCAACAAACCACAAAATTCCATGTGATTATAGAAGTGGTCAGAATCCTAAAATACATATGGAACCCCACCCAAGTACATAAAATAATCTTGAGAGCAAAGAGCAATGATGGAGATTAACACTTCCTGAACTGAAAACACAAAATAATGCCACAGTAGTCAAAACAGTCTGCTACTGGCATCAAGACAGTGAGATAGACCAATGAAATATAATAGAGAGACCCCAAATAAACGCACATATATATGGCCAACTGACCTTGGCCAAGGTTCTAAGATTAACAAGTGAAGAAAGGATAGTATCTTCAACAATCAAGAGAATGAAAAGGCAACCTAAAGGATGGGAGGAAATATGTGGAAACCTTGTATCTGAATAAGGGACCAATATCCAGAATATATAAGAAACTACTACAAGTCAATTTCAAAAAAACAGCGGGCAAATAACTGAGTTTCAAACTGAGTTTCAAAATGGGTAAAAAGCTTCACTAGTCATTTCTCCATAAAGACATACAAGTGGTCAATCTACATATGAAAATTTGCTCAACATCGCTAAGCATCAGGGAAATAGAAATCAAGCCACAAGGAGATATCACTCACACCTGTTAGAATGTGTATTATAAAAAGACAATTAGGGCTTCCCTTAGAGGACATTTGTAAGAGTGAAATAAGCCAGTCACAGAAGGTGAGAAACTGAAAGAAAACTCCGAGAAGCAGAGAGTAGAAGGGTGGTTCCAAGAGCTGGCAGGAGGTTGACATGGGAAGTCTGTGTTCAATGGTTAGCATGTGTTATTTGCAAAATGGAAAAGTTGTAGGCACATGCTGTACAACAAGGTGCATGTAGTCAACAGGACTGCCTGGACATTTCAAAACTTGTTTAGACGTTGGATTTCATTGTATGTGTACTTTACAACAATAAAATATACATATGTAAAATAAATACAAAGTGGAAAAAGGGCAAAAAAGAAGAAAAATAAGGAAAGGGAGTCAAGAGAGGGAAAGAAGAAAGGAGGAAGGGTCTCGAATGTACACAGGTATCAGGAGATAATGGGAGACAAGCTCCTCTCCCAGGCTTTAAAGAAGACATCTCTCCAGAGTTCACTCCAGCAAGAGGGGGATGTCCTTTCTCTTCCCCATTCAACCAGAAGTGCCAATAGCATCCTAAGTGTGGCCCAGGCTGTGCTCAGGTGTACACTTTTCCTTGATCTCTAAACCAACCACCCCTGACTACCCATGGCTCAGGTGTCCTTAATGTATCTCCTTCCAATTCTCTAAAGCATTTCCCTCTTCAAGTCCAGCCCGAGTCTCCAATTCTGTCCTCACAGGTGGGGTCCTCGGAGCGGGTCTCTAGGTTCTTAAGAGCCTCACTGTGAGTAGCAGGCACTGAATCGCACACCAGGGTTCCCCTCAGCACCATCAGGAAACTACGACCTATGGTTTGAGCATTTCTAGAACAACTTTACTTATACGCAGTCTCTTGGGTAAACAAGTGACATTTTACAATCAAGCATTTTCAGTTTCTTCTTTGGTGGGGAAAATATTGACACATATAAGGTAATCATATTCTATTAAAGTATGTATTTCTCAAAGGACTCACTATCGAAAAAAATTTTTAAGTATAACTTTCCATGTTTTAATTGACTTTACTCCCAGACTTGTTTGCTTGCAAAAGCCTTCAGAAAATACCAAGAACCTACTTCATCTGGCAGTTTGCACAGCAGCATGAGTGGAGATGCTCGTGTCACCCTGCTTGGTTTCTCTGTCCCACCTTGCAAAGCACAACCTCCTCTCCGCCATCCTGGGAAGGTTGCCAGTGCCCATCCTGAGCTCAATCCCTGGGGTACATCTCTTGGTTCTGTCTTCATTGTATGCAGTGTTCCTTGCCCAGCACACAGAAACACGGCCGGCACATATGATGGAAGACAGATTTTCCACATGAGAAGGACATTTCGTTTTCTTAGCACAGAATCCGATAGTGAATATTAGCCTCAAAGGAGAAAGGTGGAGTGAATTTCCTCCATCTACTCCTGGAGTCCCCTTCTTTCTCGGACTCCTCCAGACCTGGGTGTGGCATGTGGGTACAAGCATGGGCTCCCTGCAAAAGGAAGGAGGCCTGCCTAGCACTAGGTGCTTCAGGTAAGGGGGGAGCACTCATCCCGAGGCTCTAATAGGAAACAGTTAGAATGAGGGAAGTGGCAGAGAGATGTATCATAACCATTCAGAATGCTATGAGACCTACTAAGAGATGAGATTTCTTATTAAATGAAGTTGTGATTGACCCAGTAGTAGGAATTCTTAAACCCAGTTTGTTCACTAAGAATCCAGCCATGTAGCAACTAAGTCCGTGCACCACAACTACTAAGCCTGTGCTCTAGAGCCCACAAGTCACAACTACTGAGTCCACGTGCCACAGCTATTGAAGCCCATGCACCAAGAGCCCGTGCTCTGGAACAACAGAAGGCACCGAAATGAGAAGCTCGCGCACTGCAACGAAGACCCAACAGAGCCAAAAAAAAAAAAAAAAGAATCCAGTAAACATTTGCCTGGGTTGTGATAGGATTTGTTTTCCAGGTTAAATGAGGCTCACTTGTTATAAAATCAATGCACACACTGAAAGTGTACAGTTTATTTAGTTTTATATCCATACCCATTCATGATGCAGTGGTAATGGGAATATTTTTTAGAAAGTTGGCACCAGTAACAGTGATGTTTAGGGGAACATAAATCAAGGGAAACACAACACAAAAAGTTCACATACACACACAGAATCATCCCACTCATTTCACATACAGACACACCCAGTCTCATGCACACAAACCTACACCACCTAACCGTAATACAGCTTCTTCCTGGGACTATAGTAATTGGTCACATTACTTGTAAATCTCTTTCTATCACCAGGACCCCTACTCTCATTCCCAGCACTAATTTGGAATCAGTTTGCTTTCTACACTAAAACCAGCAAGAATGTCCCACTTTCTCATCTTCAAAGTTCTTTGTCCCCAAGTGACTAACTCCAGAATACATACTGTTTTCACGTTCTGTGAAGGCCACCTGCAAATACAGAAGAGAAAACACTATGAGGATAAGATCACAGTGATGCTCAGGTCTTTTGTTCATTTGCTGACAGTAGAAAACCTCATAAGAAACAGTGGTCCAGGGAACCCAGCAAGGGTTATCAGAGCAAACCTACTCAGGCTGAAAGGCAAGAACTTTGCTGGGAGGATGGAACTTCCAAGTCCATTTAGGTTGGAAATTACAGAATTCTTTTCCTAGACGAAAAATCGCTGCAGGACAGAGAGCTCCGTACTCTACAGGCTGTAATGGATGCTGTCAATTTTAATGTCCTGTGGAATCAGGCACCATGAGTTGGTAATAGACTCTCACTCCACATTCTCCCAACCAAGGGAATTGTATGTATCTGGAAGGAATACCCTCAAATATACATAACTCAATTCTATTGAAAGAGAAATAAAGCAATATTTCTATCTCAGGCCAGAAAAAATCCAGCTTACCTTGATTTTCCACGGAGGCTTTTCTTCTGTCCTATCACGGTGCAGGTCATCCGCCACATGCTCAGGGAGAGCTGGTGGGACACAGAGTAACTGTCAGGACACTGGTGATGTGGCTCAGGAATTACTCAGGGGCTTTCTTCTCGATGTGGACATGGGGTGGGGTGTATGGATGTGGGAGGTCAGTAAGTGTGGGCTGAGCTGGTGTTGGGCCATCCTCTTTGGGGGATGAAGGAAGGCAAAGGACAAGAGGAAGGAAATGAAAACAGAGCTTTGGCTTTCTAGCTAAGGGGAGCCTAATCAGAAGGGAAGGGTCGATCTAAAAAATGGTAAACACTAAAATGCATGCTCTGTTTCAATGACACAGACCCATGACCCATCCTGCCTCTTTTGAGTTTCTGCTAAATTGCCACTGTCTCTTGATTTTTCCCAGATCACTCTTTCCCCAGCATCCGCAATGTCAGCTACTGCATTTGTCATGTCCTCTATTGTACAATATTTTATACTTGATTAACAGCAACCTCTATTAAAGGACTGAATTCAGTCCTAGACAAAATATGCTGTATTTATTCACTAATCACTTGTCTTAAAGAAAATCAAATACACAAGATTTGACAAAACTGAAATCCTACCATTTAGATACAGCCACTATCAATCGTATCATATTTTTCTCCCAGTCTTTGTTTTCTATACAATGTACGTATGCCCACTGAGTCAGGGGCTGCACATACTCTAGGGAGCTCTTCCATAAGTGGGACACTTCGTTATGAAGAGGGAGCCCAGACTGAGCACAGCCTGTCTCTCACCCAGCTGTGCAGGAGAAGTGTACAGGCTAACAGTCAGGTTCCACTTTGAGTCCTTCGGTGTGGGCTACAGGAATTGACCAATGCTAAGGCTTATGGTAATGTTATCCAATACAATAAAATAGCTCCCTGATTCTTATCTGCTTTTGGCCTCGTTTAAGCAATGACACCAGCACTGACAGATATGACCTCTACTGTATACATGGGGTCTCACACCTCTCAGAATCTGGGAGCTGACCAGGAGAATGCAGGTCCTGAGGTGAATTTCACATTAATGACTGTGCCAAAGTCAACTGATAAGTCCACCCATAGCTGCCCTGGATTCTGTGACCACTAAGGCCACCTGATGGGCAAGGTCTGGACCTTTGGAGATGCTAGGACTTCCAGCCAAGGATACGGATGCAGGGACTCCCTTGCTCCATGACTGAGGATCCCTTGGCTGAGTGGTAAGTGCAGGTAAGGGATCCAGAGCACCCACATTGGCACCCACCCCTGGGTTCTCAGTTTGGCTTTTCCACTTAGGAGGTCAAGAGCTGAGAACATTTATCTCTGCACCATCTCCTTCTGAGGAAAAGGAATATTAAACAAATCTGGACAACAGCTGTGTTGAGGGAAGAACATGCAAACAACTTCACAAAACAAGTAAGAGTCCTGTGCCTGCGCTAACCTAAGGTACTTCAAAACAACTCCATAAGTCTCTTAGCCCCTTAGAGAGGATGAAAGCATTATTAGCGTTAAAAGTAACTTGTCCCAATTCCCTTATTCTGGAATCCTGAAACAAAATTCTACAGCAGAAGAAGCCTCATAAACACACAGCACCTGCCAGAGTTTACCCCAGCCTTGGAAGAACTGGGAAGGATAAGACCAAGGCAGGCCTGAGGAAAGGTCAGAGCGTAGGCAGGACTGAGGTGTGGGGAGCATGGGCAGGGCTGTCCGGATGGAGCAGTGTGTTGTAAGAAGAGCAGAAACCCTGGGTCCTGCAGTCCTGAGTCTCTGTCCTGGGCCTGGTCAACCCCAGGAGACCAGGTCAGCAGGGCTGTGAAAGCAAGTGTGTGAAGCGAGCCCAGCAGCCCATTCACACAGTCCTCTAGAATTCCTGCCAGCCATGAAGGGTCTTTAGGGGCAGGTGGAAGTGGACCCCTCTCAAATGGAAGATGAGAACACATCAGCCTTGGCGAAGTTCAGAGTCTGAGATGAGCACAAGGAGACTGAACACATGCAGTGATCCCAGAGCATGTGTTCTGTGACTCATCCATCTCTGGGACTGTCCTTTACAAGAGGAACAAACAGTGAGGACAAAACATGAGGTGAAGCCACAAGTCCTGAAAGTGCAGAGGGAGACAGTTCACTTCTCATCCACCACCTCACCCTTTCTAGAAGAACTTGGTCTCAAGTTTCAAGGGCCCATGAGAGTTTTGACCCACAGGTTCTGTCCATCATAGGTCAATATGCAAAAGAAAACAAATTCTCCTGTGCACAATACCCTAGATGTGCTAACCAGAAAACAAACTTCCATATTAGGCAGTGACAAGCTCAAGAAAGAGCAGCTCATGTGCAAAAGATCATTTTTCATGAGCAAATCAAGAAAAGGTGATTATAGAGCACAGTCACGTCTAAGGGCATAATTTCTCTCTATTGTATCATTAAAATATGAAACAACAAGCCAGAACACTACACATATTTTATTCTTCTTTCTGATTTCATATCCACCTTCCTCAGTCTCCAAAGCAGGAGATATAACCCTAAAGTTCCAGGAACCCTCTGCCATTAGATCCTATCTAAGTGTTGTTCTTACCTGTATCCTTTTCCTTATCACGGCCACAAATGCTATCCAGAGTCGATACTGTAGAAACACGAACATGAATTTACAAGTCTTATGGATACAGTAAAATGTGACTAATGTGACTGAGTAATTGGATATTTTATTGGGTTTCTTTTAATACACTGAGTTAATCATTGATTGAATTAAATAAATTATAACAGGCACATCTAGCTAGTGGCTACCACACTGTAATACACATCCCTCTCTCTCTCTCTCTCTCTCTCTCTCCATATATATATATATATATATATATATATAATATATGGAGGATGTTACCACCGCTCCCCTGGTTATTCCCCTCTGTATGGTCTACCCATTCAAGATGGCTGTTTGCTGATGGTTTACCAAAGGAAAAACCTCTGCCCCGTGAAGTACTTAGCCCAAGGGGTAAGAGGGATGCGTCCCTCTGCTGGTTTGCCTGGTAACCGATGAGCCCATCTGCTGTCAATGCCCCCTTTAACTGGTAGCCTGCCTATTCCGCCCAGAGAGAAGCATGCTGCTACTGCTGCTGCTGCGTTCTGCCTGCCATCGGCTATCTACAGTGGGATGTCTCTCCAGGACGACTTTGCTTAAGACGTGAAAGATCTCCCATCTATTAAACCATGAATGTCTCTGTCCCTGACTCCGGGCTCTTTCTTTAGCCCTGAGGCTGAGCAAGTACAGGGCTTGCAGGCGTGAGAGGTGCGGCCCAACATCTTCTGCAGGGCAGTTTGCTGGCCAGATTTGATGATTCATTTGTAGGTGTTTCCTAGGCTCATGCACACTTCCCAGGCACTCATGAGACCTTGGGGACACTGAAACAGTAATGTCAACACCCAGATCCTAGAGGAATTCCCGACAGGTGTTCCACTTGAGGGGAGAGGTAATGAGCATGGCCCAGTGCACCTGTGCTAGACATAATCAGCGAGCAGGTGCAGAAGGGAGGGAGGGACATTCACTCACTTCATGAGGCCATCCTTCTCACCACTGCCTCTGAAACATCCAGGGAAGGAAGGGACAAAATGCCCTTAGAAGGTAAATGGCCTGTACACTGAAAACTACAAACCACTGCTGAAAGAATTAAACAAGGAACAAATCATTGAAATGACATATCATATTCATAGACTGGAGACTTATTATTGTTGACATTTCTACACTACCCAAAGGTAAGTATAAATTCATTGTAATACCTATCAAAATCCCAATGTCATTTTCAAAGAAATAGAAAAAAAAAAGGTCCTAAAATACATATGGAACCACTAAGGACTCCAAACAGACAACACAATCCTGAGAACAAAGAACATAGATGGAGGCTTCTCACTTCCTGACTTCAAAACACATTACAAAGCCACAGGAATCAAAACTGTACGGTACTGACATAGAAACAGATACATAGGCCTAAAGACCAGAATAAATAAACCCCAAGAAAACTCATAGATACATGGCCAAATGAAATTCACCAAGCTTCTAAGACAACAAATAGGGAAAGTATAGTTTTTTCAACAGTCAATAGGATGAAAATATAACTTACAGAAAGATTACAAACATATATCAGAAAAGGAGACAATATACAAAACATCAAAGAAAAACACTACAACTCAAATGCAAACTAAGTTAAAAACTTAAAAAGGGCAAATAACTGGGTTCAGAAATGTGAAAAGACTTAAATAAGACATTTCCTGAAAAAGACATACAAATGGCTAACAAATATAGGAAAAGGTTCTCAACCTCACTAATCATCAGGATCATGCAAATCAACACCTCATACCAGTTAGGCTGTGTATTATAAAGAAAATGATTAACAGTTTAAGGCCAAGATGTGGGGAATTGGAAACTTTGTACACTGCTGGTGGGAATGTAAAATGGTGCCGCTATTATGAAAAAGAGTATGGGGGTTCCTTATAAAATTATAAACAGAAATATCATATGATTCAGCAATCACAGTTCTGGGTATATATCCAAAGGAAATTAAATCAGTATCACAATGAGATGAACATAGGTTCATTGCAGCATTCTACACAATAGCCTAGATATGCAACCCACTTCACAAAAGAAGTAAGTGTCCTGTGCCTGAGCTAACCTTAGGTACTTCAAAACAACTCTGTAAGTCTCTTAGCCCCTTAGAGAGGATGAAAGCAATATTAGAGTTAAAAGTAACTTGTCCCAATTCCCTTAGTCTAGAATGCTGAAACAAATGTTCTACAGCAGAGGAAGCCTCATAAACACACAACTCCTGCCAGGGTTTACCCCAGCCTTGGAAGAACTGGGAAGGATAAGACCAAGGCAGGCCTGAGGAAAGGTGAGAGGACTGAAGCAGGACTGGAGTGTGGGGAGCATGGGCAGGGATGTCCGGATGGAGCAGTGGGTTTTAAGAAGAGCAGTGACCCTGGGTCCTGCTGCCCTGAGTCTCTGTCCTGAGCCTGGTGAATTCCAGGAGACCAGGTTAGCAGGGCTGTGAGAGCCAGTGTGTGAAGCGAGCCCAGCAGCTCCTTCACACAGCCCACTAGAATTCCTTCCGGGCATGAAGGGTCTTCAGGGGCAGCTGGACGTGGAGCCCTCTCAAATGGAAGCATGTCAGCACATCAGCCTTGAGAGGTGCTGAGGCTGAAATGAGGAGACTGAGCACATGCAGTGATCCCAAAGCACGTGTTCTGTGACTCATCCACCTCTGGGAGCGCCCTTTCCATGAGGAATAAACAGTGAGGTCAAAAGTAAGGTGAAGCTACAAGTCCTGAAAGTGTAGAGGGAGAGAGTTCAAGTCTCATGCACCACCTGACACTCACTATAAGGACTTGTTCTCCAGTGTCAAGTGACTATCAGAGTTTTGTTCCCACTAGGATATGGCCATCATACGTGAATGTAAAAAGGAAACCAAAATCCTGGTGCAAAATACCCTCCCGGTATCAAACAGAAATGAACCTTTCATCTTTGGCAGTGACAAAGCAATGAAAGAGTTGTCTTGTGAGAAAGAAAATTTCTGAATGGCAAAGCAAGAAAAGATGACTATAAGCACAGTACAGTCAAAGGACATGGACACCATAACTCTATTATATCATTATAATTTGGAAAGAACAAATCAGAATTCTACACATATTTCCTTCTTCTTCCTGATTTCATATTCACCTTCCTTAGTTTCTGAAGAAGTGGGAGGAAACCAAGTGTTCTAGGAATTGTCTCGCTTTAGATCCTACCTGAGAGTTGTTCCCTACCTGAATCGTCATCAGCATCGCTGCTATGTATGCTCTCCACGATCCATTCTGTACAAACACAACCATGAGCATAAAGTTATTATACAAGTTGACCCACCCATTTCTCCTGCTCAACTTGCTGGCTCACACAGCATCCTCCTGGTCTTCCCTCCAGGTTCTCAGACCTCCCCTGTGCTCTGTGCAGACAGAGTCCTTCAATAAGATATTGATCACAGTTGAAAATTTCAAATGAGGGAGAGATGCTGAGAAAATCACCTTTCGACCCCTCACTTCTATAGACCCATTTATAGCTTTCACCGTCAACCTTACCAACCTGAAATTCCAGATGGTACAGACACACTTGAAACATGGCTAGTGTGACCAAGCAATTGTGTGTTTTTTGCATTTTTTAATAGAATGAGTTAATTATTGTTTGAACTAAATTAATTATAAATAGACACATTTGGTTCGTGGCTAGCACACTGGAAAGCTCAGCTGTAAGAAATCCAAAGATGAGAAAGAGGCAACCAGCCACCCCTCCCCTGGTTGTTCTTTACTGCAGAAAATTTGATGGCCTGATCTGATCATTCGTGTGTAGGTATATCTTGGGCTCTTGGACCCACACCAGGCATTGCGAGAGTCCTTGTGGACACTGAAATAGTACAGTCAACACTCAGATCCAAGAGGAATTCCCAGCAAGGGGCACACTTGTAGACAGAGGTGAAGGGCATAGCCCAGTACACCTGTATTAGACATAATCAGAGAGTAGGTGCAGAGGGGAGGGAGGGATTTCACTCTCTCCATGAGTCCATCCTTCTCACCCCTGACTCTAGAAGACCTGAGGAAGGCAGTAGAAAAGGCCACATAGGAGGTGAAAAATTTGTATACTGAAAACTACAGGACATTGCGGAAAGAAATTAAAGAAGAGACAAGTAATTGGAATGACATACCATGTTCATAGACTGGATTATTAAATACTGTTGGCATTTCTGTACTACATAAAGTGATGTACACATATATCGCAACAACCCACAAAATTCCATATCATTATTATAGAAGTGGACAGAATCCTAAAATACATGTGGAACCCCCCCAAGTAAATAAAACAATCTTAAGAGCAAAGAGCAATGATGGAGATTAACACTTCCTGAACTCAAAACACCTAACAATGTCATAGTAGTCAAAACAGTCTGCTACTGGCATCAAGACAGTGAGATAGACCAATGAAATATAATAGAGAGACCCCAAATAAACAAACATATATATGGCCAACTGATCTTTGCCAAGGTTCTAAGATTACCAAGTGAAGAAAGGATAGTCTCTTCAACAATCAACAGAATGAAAAGGCAACCTATAGGATGGGTGGAAATATGTATAAACCTTGTATCTGAATAAGGGACCAACATCCAGAATATATAAGAGACTAATACAAGTCAATTTCAGAAAAACAGCAGGCAAATAACTGAGTTTAAACATGGGTAAAAAATTGCTTCCCTGGTGGCGCAGTGGTTGGGAGTCCGCCTGCCGATGCAGAGTACGTGTGTTCGTCCCCAGGCCCGGGAGGATCCCGCATGCCGCGGAGCGGCTGGGCCCGTGAGCCATGGCCGATGGGCCTGCACGTCCGGAGCCTTTTCTCCGCAATGGGAGAGACCACAACAGTGAAGGCCCGCGTACCACCAAAAAAAAAAAAAAAATGGGTAACAAGCTTCACTAGGCATTTCTCCATAAAGACATACAAGTGGTCAATCTACATATGAAAATTTGCTCAACATTGCTAAGCATCAGGGAAATGGAAATCAAGCCACAAGGAGATATCACTCACACCTCTTAGGATGTGTATTATAAAAAGACAATTAGGGCTTCCCTGGTGGCACAGTGGTTGAGAGTCCGCCTGCCGATGTAAGGGACACATGTTCGTGCCCCAGACTGGGAGGATCCCACATGCCGCTGCACGGCTGGGCCCATGAGCCATGGCCGCTGAGCCTGTGCGTTTGGAGCCTGTGCTCCACAAGGGGAGAGCCCACAACAATGAGAGGCCCGTGTACTGCAAAAAAAAAAAAAGAAGAAAAGAAAAGAAAAGAAAGAAAATTAATGGATGCTGGCAAAGATGTTGAGAAGTGGAACTTCTGTACCCTGTTTTGTACCCTGCAGTCATGTAAAATGGTGTAGCCATTATGGAAAACAGAATGGAGGTCCCCCAAAAATTATTAAGAGAACTCTCATAAAATCCAGCAATGACTCATTTAGGTTTATATACAAAGGAGATAAAACAAGAATGTCCAAGAGATATCTACAATCTCATGTCCATTGCAGCATTATACACAATACACAACATAGGAAAACTGCCTAGTGTCCATGGGAAGATGAATTAATAAAGAAAATGTGGTGTATACATACAGTGGAATGTCATTCAGTCTTTGAAAAAGAAGGAAATCCTGCCATTTGCAGCAACAAGAAAGAACTTGGAGGACATTTGTAAGAGTGACATAAGCCAGTCACAGAAGGTCAAAAACTGAAAGAAAACTCCGAGAAGCAGAGAGTAGAAGGGTGGTTCCAAGAGCTGGCAGGAGGTTGACATGGGAAGTCTCTGTTCAATGGTTAGAATGTGTTATTTGCAAAATGGAAAAGTTCTAGACACATGCTGTACAACAAGGTGCATGTAGTCAACAGGACTGACTGGACATTTCAAAACTTGTTAGGACGTTGGATTTCATTGTATGAGTACTTTTACAACAATAAAATATACATATGTAAAATAAATACAAAGTGGAAAAAGGGGAAAAAAGAAGAAAAATAAGGAAAGGGAGTCAACAGAGGGAAAGAAGAAGAGAGGAAGGGTCTCGAATGTACACAGGTATCAAGAGATAATGGGAGTGAATATCCTCTCCCAAGGCTTTAAACAAGACATCTCTCCAGAGTTCACACCAGCAAGAGGGGGATGTCCTTTCTCTTCCCCATTCAACCAGAAGCACCAATAGCATCCTAAGTGTGGCCCAGGCTGTGCTCAGGTGTACACTTTTCCTTGATCTCTAAACCAGCCACCCCTGACTCCCCATGGCTCAGGTGCCCGTCCTGTATCTCCTTCCACTTCTCTAAAGCATTTCCCTCTTCAAGTCCAGCCCAAGGCTCCAATCTTGTCCTCAAACGTGGGTCCACTGGGCGGGTCTCTGAGTTCTTAAGAGGCTCCCTGTGAGTAGCAGGCACTGAATCGCACACCAGGGATCCCCTCAGCACCATCAGGAAACTACGACCTAGGGATTGAGGATTTCTAGAACAACTTTACTCATACACAGTCTCTTGGGTAAACAAGGGACATTTTACAATCAAGCATGTTCAGTGTTTTCTTTGGTGGGGAAAATAGTGACACATATAAGGCACTCGTATTCTATTAAAGTATGTATTTCTCAAAGGACTCACTATCGAAAAAATATTTTTAAGTATAACTTTCCATGTTTTAATTGACTTTACTCCCAGACTTGTTTGCTTGCAAAAGCCTTCAGAAAATACCAAGAACCTACTTCACCTGGCAGTTTGCCCAGCAACATGAGTGGAGATGCTCTTGTCATACTGCTTGGTTTCTCTGTCCCACCTTGCAAAGCACAGCCTCCTCTCCGCCCTCCTGGAAAGGGAGCCAGTTCCCACCCTGAGCTCAATACCTGGGGTAGATCTCTCGGTTCTGTCTTCACTGTATGCAGTGTTTCTAGCCCAGCACACAGAAACACGGCCGACACAAGTGATGGAAGACAGACTTTCCACAGGAGAAGGACATTTCGTTTCCTTAGCACAGAATCCGATAGTGAATATTAGCCTCAAAGGAGAAAGGTGGAGTGAATTTCCTCCATTTACTCCCGGAGGGGCCTTCTTTCTTGGACTCCTCCAGAACTGGGTGTGGCATGTGGGTACAAGCATGGGCTCACTGCAGAAAGAAGGAGGCCTGCCTAGCACTAGGTGCTTCAGGTAAGGGGGGAGGACTCATCCCGAGGCTCTAATAGGAAACAGTTAGAATGAGGGAAGTGGCAGAGAGATGTATCATAACCATTCAGAATGCTATGAGACCTACTAAGAGATGAGATTTCTTATTAAATGAAGTTGTAATTGACCCAGTAGTAGGGATACTGAAACCCAGTTTTGTTCACTAAGAATCCAGCCATGGAACAACTAAGCCCGTGCACCACAACTACTAAGCCTGTGCTCTAGAGCCCACAAGTCACAACTACTGAGCCCACGTGCCACAACTATTGAAGCCCATGCACCTAGAGCCCGTGCTCTGGAACAACAGAAGCCACCGAAATGAGAAGCCCGCGCACTGCAAAGAAGACCCAACACAGCCAAAAAAAAAAAAAAAAGAATCCAGTAAATATTTGCCTCGGAGGTGATAGGATTTGTTTTCCAGGTTAAATGAGGCTCACTTGGTATAAAATCAATGCACACACTGAAAGTGTACAGTTTATTTACTTTTATATCCATACCCATCCATGATGCAGTGGTGATGGGAGTATTTTTTAGAAAGTTGGCACCAGTAACAATGATGTTTAGGTGAACATAAATCAAGGGAAACACAACACAAAAAGTTCACATACACACACAGCATCATACCACTCATTTCACATACAGACACACCCAGTCTCATGCACACAAACCTAAACCACCTAACAGTAATACAGCTTCTTCCTGGGACTATAGTAATTGGTCACATTACTTGTAAATCACTTTCTATCACCAGGAACCCTACTCTCATTCCCAGCACAAATTTGGAATCAGTTTGCCCTGTACACTAAAACCAGCAAGAATGTCCCACTTTCTCATCTTCAAAGTTCTTTCTCCCCAAGTGACTGATTCCACAATACATACCGTTTTCACGTTCTGGGAAGGCCACCTGCAATTACAGAAGAGAAAACACTATGAGGATAAGATCACAGTGATGCTCAGGTCTTTTGTTCATTTGCTGACAGTAGAAAACCTGATAAGAAACAGTGGTCCAGGGAACCCAGCAAGGGTTATCAGAGCAAACCTACTCAGGCTGAAAGGCAAGAACTTTGCTGGGAGGATGGAACTTCCAAGTCCATTTAGGTTGGAAATTACAGAATTCTTTTCCTAGACGAAAAATCGCTGCAGGACAGAGAGCTCCGTACTCTACAGGCTGTAATGGATGCTGTCAATTTTAATGTCCTGTGGAATCAGGCACCATGAGTTGGTAATAGACTCTCACTCCACATTCTCCCAACCAAGGGAATTGTATGTATCTGGAAGGAATACCCTCAAATATTCATAACTCAATTCTATTGAAAGAGAAATAAAGCAATATTTCTATCTCAGACCAGAAAAAATCCAGCTTGCCTTGATTTTCCACGGAGGCTTTTCTTCTGTCCTATCACCGTGCAGGTCATCCGCCACATCCTCAGGGAGAGCTGGAGGGACACAGAGTAACTGTCAGGACACTGGTGCTGCGGCTCAGGAATTACTCAGGGGCTTTCTTCTCGATGAGGACATGGGGTGGTGTGTATGGATGTGGGAGGTTAGTAAGTGTGGGCTGAGCTGGTGTTGGGCCATCCTCTTTGGGGGATGAAGGAAAGCAAAGGACAAGAGGAAGGAAATGAAAACAGAGCTTTGGCTTTCTAGCTAAGGGGAGCCTCATCAGAAGGGAAGGGTCGATCTAAAAAATGGTAAACACTAAAATGCATGCTCTGTTTCAATGACACAGACCCATGACCCATCCTGCCTCTTTTGAGCTTCTGCTAAATTGCCACTGTCGCTTGATTTTTCCCAGATCACTCTTTCCCCAGCATCCACAATGCCAGCTACTGCATTTGTCATGTCTTCTATTGTATAATATTTTATATTTGATTAACAGCAACCTCTATTAAAGGACTGAATTCAATCCTAGACAAAATATGCTATATTTATTCACTAATCACTTGTCTTAAAGAAAATCAAATACACAAGATTTGACAAAACTGAAATCCTACCATTTAGATACAGCCACTATCAATCGTATCATATTTTTCTCCCAGTCTTTGTTTTCTATACAATGTACGTATGCCCACTGAGTCAGGGGCTGCCCATACTCTAGGGAGCTCTTCCATAAGTGGAACACTTCGTTATGAAGGGGAGCCCGGACTGAGCACAGCCTGTCTCTCACCCAGCTGTGCAGGAGAAGTGTACAGGCTAACAGTCAGGTTCCACTTTGAGTCCTTCGGTGTGGGCTACAGGAATTGACCAATGCTAAGGCTTATGGTAATGTTATCCAATACAATAAAATAGCTCCCTGATTCTTATCTGCTTTTGGCCTCGTTTAAGCAATGACACCAGCACTGACAGATATGACCTCTACTGTATACATGGGGTCTCACACCTCTCAGAATCTGGGAGCTGACCAGGAGAATGCAGGTCCTGAGGTGAATTTCACATTAATGACTGTGCCAAAGTCAACTGATAAGTCCACCCATAGCTGCCCTGGATTCTGTGACCACTAAGGCCACCTGATGGGCAAGGTCTGGACCTTTGGAGATGCTAGGACTTCCAGCCAAGGATACGGATGCAGGGACTCCCTTGCTCCATGACTGAGGATCCCTTGGCTGAGTGGTAAGTGCAGGTCAGGGATCCAGAGCACCCACATTGGGACCCACCCCTGGGTTCTCAGTTTGGCTTTTCCACTTAGGAGGTCAAGAGCTGAGAACATTTATCTCTGCACCATCTCCTTCTGAGGAAAAGGAATATTAACCAAATCTGGGCAACAGCTGTGTTGAGGGAAGAACAAGGTAGTGTACAGACAGTGTGCAGTGGTGATGATCTTTGTTGACAGGTGAATTGTGCTGTGTAAGAGGGAAATATCTCCTGAGGAAACACACACATGCTCACGCATGCAGGTTCACAATCACACCACATAGGCTCACACATGGACCCCACCCCAACCCTGATACACACAAACCCACATCATTTAAATGATGCAGTTACTTCCAGGACCATAGAACTTGGGCATGGCTCTTTACTGGGATATCACTCTCTAGCTCTACACCCCCAGCCCTCATCCCTGTAGGGACCCTGAATCAGGGTGTCTCTCCAAGCAAAGCCAGCAAGAGAGTCCCACCTTCTTCATCATCTAGATTGTTCCTCAGCACAGGGGTGACCTCTGAATGCATACCGTTTTTGTTTGCTGTCCAATCCACCTGTGATTAGAGAATAGAAAACAGTGTAAGGACCTCAGCATCCTGTGCTCTGTGGACACAGGTATTTCATCTCTTTTTTTGTCCTCAGAAAACCAAATGGGAAACTGTTGTTGAGCCAATGGCCCCAAAAGAAACCAGAGAAGACAGCTGTGAGAAAGGCTGGAGCTTTGCCTGGAAGGTCTCTCAGGTCCACTTTCAGGAGCAAATACAAAAGTCTATTTCAAGGGGGGAAACTTTCTGCTGAGGAAAGTGTGTCTGACTATACAGTTTCTAACTGATGTTGCCATTTTTTAAATGGCCTTTTGAATGAGTTATCTGTTGGGAAAGACCTTCAATCAGCATCCATCCAACCAAGCAAAATTGTATACATCAGCTGTCTTGAACATTGTAGATCTTCATATCTGAAATCAATTGGAAAAGAAAGAAATGAAGCAAACTTTTAATCTCTGATAAATAAGGGGAGCTTACCCTGGAGGTAGCAGGAGCCACTTTAATTGTCCTCACATGGGGCAGTTTCTCCAACAGGTCCTCAGGGGGCTCTAGGAGGACACAGAGTAAGTGTCAGGACACTGGTGATGCTGCTCAGGAATTACTCAGAGAGCCTCGTTAATGTGGACACAGGGTGGGAGTGTATGGATGCAGGTGGTTACTGAGTGTGGACTGAGGTGCTGTTGGACAAACCTCCCTGGTGGGTGGAGGAAGGCAAAGGGGAGGAACATTTCAGAAATGAGGAAGAGAACCTTTAGCTTTCTAGCTGTAGGGAACCTAATCAATTTGAAAGTGTCAGTCTGAAAAAGCTTGAACACTAACATTGCACTATGTTTCAGTATAGAGTCCCACGGCCCCTCTGCCCATTTGAAAGTCCCTCCAAATCCCCCTTCTTCTTGAAATGTTACAAGACTCTTTCAGCTTCCTTCTAATCAAATATGTTGCTCCTTCATTCATTATCCATTCTGTTGGATTTTTGCCTTATTTTATTGTGTTGAAATATACATAATATGTATGCTTTTCATAATTTTGAAGTATACAGTTCACTAGCATTTCTTACTTTCACAATGCTGTGTACCCATCAACACAGTCTACATCTTAATCTTTTTCATCATTTCAACGTAACCTCTGTACCCATTAAATCATAATCCACCTTACTCCTGCCTCCTGACCTTGGTCATTTCTACTTCCGGTTTCTGTGAGTTTGCCTACACTAGGTACCTCATACAAGTGGAATCATATAATATTTGTCTTTCTGCGCCTGCCTTATTTCACTAACAATAATATATTTTTTATATTATTTGGATCATTCATTTTGTAGCATAAGTCAATCTTTAATTCCTTTTTATGGTTGAAAATTATTCCATTCTGTGTATATATCACATTTTATTTATCCATTCATCACCTCATGGACTTTGGATTGTTTCTATCTTTTGGCTACTAAGAATAATGCGACTATGAACATTAGTGTACACATTTCTGTATGGCACCATAATGGTGACAAATAATATTGTACATATTTCAAATATCATTGAATATAACAACACAAGGTGTGACTCTTAGGTGAACTATGGACTTTTCATTAATAAAAATATACTTACAATTTTTCACTAACTGTTCCAAATGTACCTTACCTATGTTATATATTATTAATAGCTGAAACTGGAGTGATAGGATACAGGAATTTTCTGTATTGCCTGTACAACTTTTATGTCAATATAAACCTGTTTTAAATAATGTCTAATAATTTAAAGAAATCTCAAAACATGGTTTCAGGGAGGGATGTGTTGTTGCTAACGTTCAAAAATCAGCTGATGTCTAAACCATAACTAGAGACCATCTTCCCTCTTAAACATGAACCAAATGTTGAATTTTAAATGCATGTTTACTTCCATGGTTAAAACAGTACCAGCTGGCTTAGTGAGTTTCAATTTGAACACATGAAATAAAAGAAGAATACTGCTTAATATTTCATAGCTTTTTCTTCAATATGAGGCACTGAACAAACTAGAATAATTATTCTTGAGTGAACCTAATGAGAAATTTTCCACAGTACCTTCAGCTGGGTCATTTTTAGGGTCCTCTCTAAAACGTGGCCAGATGTGGATCCTTCTCATCCAGCCTGGGATTGGTATCCTTGACCTCCAATGAGTGATTCTTCTTCTCGCATTCTGGAAGGAGCCTCCTGGGAAATGCATTACAATAGAGACAACTATTGACATCTTGCTGGCAGAAGACCATGGGGAAATTAGCAATAATTTATTCACAGTTCAATCCTTTGGTCCCTTTCCTCACCAGATGCCCAGAAGAGCCTCCTGAATCAAAGTGGGACTTAGGAAGATCTTGCAGTTTGGTGTGAAACAAACTGAAAACACCCAACAGACAGGTTTTGTGGGCAAATATCTTTATTTAATTGTGAACGTCTAGAAACTCAGCAAACCATTGGGAGCATGACTGATGGACTGGATTCAAATCCCGTTTAGAAGAAGCATGTACTTGGGAAAGATATGTAGATCCCTCTTTGCCTCAGTTCCCTGTTCTGAGATGTAGAAATGTTAATATGGTCTACTTTTAGCATTATGTCATGTGGCCAAAAATGATTGAATACAGATAAAATGTTGGAAAAATAAAGGACCGGTGCTTCACAAATGCTCTATAAGTGTTCAATCCTGAATGATGGCAAGAATAAGCTGGACATTTGGTAGCTGTTGAAAGCAGAGAAGGGATTTGACGGCTCCAAGTAAAATTGATCTGAGCACCCATTCGAGCAGCCTGGACCAAGAGCTTGCTAAGAATGGGCAAGCATTCAAGTCTTTCCTCACTAAAATTCTGGCTCTATAAACTCATCATTCTCTAGACCCTGTAGTGGAAGGCGTTCTTTATGAAAGTCATCTCCATACTCAGAGGCTGGAGACCCCACCCCAGGATGCTCCTTGAGAATCACCAGACAGACCCTCCTTCCCTCAGTGACCAAATGTTCATTCCACTAATGTGATGGCACTGGCCCTTCTCACCAAACTCCCTGGCAGCCGCCAAACAGCCAGTGATCTTGTCCACAGCAACCCATGGAAATCCAACCAGTGAATCCCAGGTTCTTTCCTTTATAAAACTTTCTGGATTTAGACCTTGAATATTTGGTTTCTGATTTTTTTGTGTGTGGTACACGGGCCTCTCACTGTTGTGGCCTCTCCCGTTGAGGAGCACGGGCTCCGGACGCGCAGGCTCAACGGCCATGGCTCACGGGTGCAGCCACTCCACGGCATGTGGGATCTTCCCAGACCGGGGCACGAACCCCCGTCCCCTGCATCGGCCGGCGGACTCTCAACCACTCTGCCACCAGGGAAGCCCTGGTTTCAGATTTTGACAGTTACATTTAGAAAGGCTGAGCTGTAGTTCCCTTTTCCTCCTATAATGACCATTGCTGAGGAGATATGAAAATTCTCCTGCTTCAGTAAAAGCATAATGACTGAGTTCCCTTTATCTGTTCTCTGGTAGAGTGTGTACAAAATTGGCATTTGGAGATAGTATGTTTTCCTAAATTTAGGAAAATATTTAAGGCAACTGGCTTGACAGAAGAATCAAAAATATAAATTAAGTAATACAACAAACTATAAAATATATTTATAACTGTAGATAAATGTGGTAGAAATGAGAAAAGAAAAAAAATGAGGAACATATATCAGTAAAAGTTAACCAGCCCATTTGAAGGAACAGCCTTCAGAGGATGAATATGAACCTACCTCCAGAACAATTCAGATTGCCCATTTTCAAACTCGCAAGGAGTGAGAGTGAGAGCTTCTCACCTGCCACTGTATGTGAACGTTTCAGTTAACAGTGGCAGTTGGCAGTTGGCAGTTGGCACGGAATGCCAAGATGGCCGTCATCATATTACCATAGTGACAGGTCACCATACTGGACTCTGCACAGGATGGGTCCAACTGCTGCTGTATAGAAAGTGTGTTTCCAAGGACAAGTTTGGCTCTTCAGAGTAAACAGTTTATTTCCAAAATTGAATCCCAGGCGCACAATTTACTCTCTCATTAAGAAAATAATTTATATGGAAGAAAATGATCAGCCCCCCATATACAGTTGATAGTGTACATTTCAGGGTGAAGTTGGACAAAGGTAACACGTTGAGAATAAAAAGAGGTTCTATTCTTGACGGAAATATCATCCTGTTGCTGAACGCAAGTCCATGTGCCTGACAAACAGTGAGGCCAAACAATACCAACATGTCGAGTTTGGAGCATTGGATCAGAGAAAGGTTTACTGCAGGGCCAGGTGAGGAGACGGGCGGCTCATGCCTTAGAAAACCCTGAACTCCCCAAAAGCTTTCAGCAAAGCCCTTTCATGGGAAAGGTAAGAGAGAGGTGTGGTTAGTTGCTTCAAACTTCTAAGGTCAGATCCTTTTTTCTTGAGGTCAGGTCATGGTCAGGTCACGATGTTCCTGTAAGCCTCCATCAAAACAAATGTTACTCTCTGTACTGACAAGAAAGGGCAAGGTCCCAAGGCTCAACTCTTGCTCTCCAGGGTCCAGGTCCTGGCCAAGAGGAAGGGGTCTGTGTGCCGGCTAGTTACCCTGCCCGGGAGTGTCCGTCCATCAACCAGTCTGGGTCCGCCCACCAGTGCCCAGGCCTGCTTGAAGAAGCAGATCTCAGGTGGTGGTGCCTTCCAGGCCAGGTCCCCAGACCCTGCCCAGCCTTCATCACTGAGGGAGCCAGGCGCCCAGGACCCTGCCGGCCCTCAGGCTTTTCCTTTAAACTGGAGAGAATCATTTGTGGCAAATACCAGTCAGGTGAATTCCCAGCTGCCAACGACTGCCCTTTTTCGAGAACAGACCAACCACAGAGGCAGACCTGAAGTAATGATGTGCAAAGTCCTTGCAACTGAACCCTGAACTCTGGCCTCCTCCTGGGGTGGACAACTGATCAAAGCTGGACCAAGGTTTTGGGGTTATTTTTGCATTTTTTTTATTTTTTTATTTTTATTAGTTTCTGCTTTATAACAAACTGAATCAGTCATATATATACAGCTGTTCCCACATCCCTTCCCTCTTGCGTTTCCCTCCCTCCCACCCTCCCCATCCCATGCCCCCAGGCGGTCACAAAGCACCGAGCTGATTTCCCTGTGCTCTGCGGCTGCTTCCCACTATCTATCTACCCTAAGTTTGGTAGTGTATATATGTCCATGCCTCTCTTTCGTTTTGTCACAGCTTACCCTTCCCCCTCCCCATATCCTCAAGTCCATTCTCAAGTAGGTCTGTGTCTTTATTCCTGTTTTACCCCTAGGTTCTTCATGACATTTTTTTTCTTAAATTCCATATATATGTGTTAGCATACGGTATTTGTCTTTCTCTTTCTGACTTACTTCACTCTGTATGACAGACTCTAGGTCTATCCACCTCATTACAAATAGCTCAGTTTTCTCTCTTTTTATGGCCGAGTAATATTCCATTGTATATATGTGCCACATCTTCTTTATCCATTCATCCGATGATGGACACTTAGGTTGTTTCCTTCTCCGGGCTATTGTGAATAGAGCTGCAATGAACATTTTGGTACATGTCTCTTTTTGAATTATGGTTTTCTCAGGGTATATGCCTAGTAGTGGGATTGCTGGATCATATGGTAGTTCTATTTTTAGTTTTTTAAGGAACCTCCGTACTGTTCTCCATAGTGGCTGTACCAATTCACATTCCCACCAGCAGTGCAAGAGTGTTCCCTTTTCTCCACACCCTCTCCAGCATTTATTGTTTCTCGATTTCTTGATGATGGCCATTCTGACTGGTGTGAGATGATATCTCATTGTAGTTTTGATTTGCATTTCTCTAATGATTAATGATGTTGAGCATTCTTTCATGTGTTTGTTGGCAGTCTGTATATCTTCTTTGGAGAAATGCCTATTGAAGTCTTCTGCCCATTTTTGGATTGGGTTGTTTGTTTTTTTGCTATTGAGCTGCATGAGCTGCTTATAAATTTTGGAGACTAATCCTTTGTCAGTTGCTTCATTTGCAAATATTTTCTCCCATTCTGAGGGTTGTCTTTTCGTCTTGTTTATGGTTTCCTTTGCTGTGCAAAAGCTTTGAAGTTTCATGAGGTCCCGTTTGTTTGTTTATTTGTTTATTTATTTATTTATTTATTTATTTATTCATTTATTTATTATTAGTTTCTGCTCTATAACAAAGTGAATCAGTCATACATATACATCTGTTCCCACATCCATTACCTCATGCATCTCCCTCCCTCACACCCTCCCCATCCCACCCCTCCAGGCGGTCACAAAGCACCGAGCTGATCTCCCGATGCTCTGCGGCTGCTTCCCAATATCTATCTACCTTACGTTTGGTACTGTATATATGTCCATGCCTCTCTTTCGCTTTGTCACAGCTTACCCTTCCCCCTCCCAATATCCTCAAGTCCGTTCTCAAGTAGGTCTGTGTCTTTATTCCCCTTTTACCCCTAGGTTCCTCATGACATTTTTTTTACGTTCCATATATATGTGTTAGCATACCGTATTTGTCTTTCTCTTTCTGACTTACTTCACTCTGTATGACAGACTCTAGGTCTATCCACCTCATTAGAAATAGCTCAGTTTTGTTTCTTTTTATGGCTGAGTAATATTCCACTGTATATATGTGCAACATCTTCTTTATTCATTCATCCGATGATGGACACTTAGGTTGTTTCCATCTCCAGGCTATTGTAAATAGAGCTGCAATGAACATTTTGGTACATGTCTCTTTTTGAATTATGGTTTTCTCAGGGTATATGCCTAGTAGTGGGATTGCTGGCTCATATGGTAGTTCTATTTTTAGTTTTTTAAGGAACCTCCATACTGTTCTCCATAGTGGCTGTACCAATTCACATTCTCACCATCAGTGCAAGAGTGTTCCCTTTTCTCCACACCCTCTCCAGCATTTATTGTTTCTAGATTTCTTGATGATGGCCATTCTGACTGGTGTGAGATGATATCTCATTGTAGTTTTGATTTGCATTTCTTTAATGATTAATGATCTTGAGCATTCTTTCTGCTGTTTGTTGGCAGTCTGTATATCTTCTTTGGAGAAATGCCTATTTAAGTCTTCTGCCCATTTTTGGATTGGGTTGTTTGTTTTTTTGCTATTGAGCTGCATGAGGTGCTTATAAATTTTGGAGATTAATCCTTTGTCAGTTGCTTCATTTGCAAATATTTTCTCCCATTCTGAGGGCTGTCATTTGGTCTTGTTTATGGTTTCCTTAGCTTTGCAAAAGCTCTGAAGTTTCATTAGGTCCCATTTGTTTATTTTTTATTTATTTTTTTTATTTATTTTATTTTTTTCTTAGTTTCTGCTCTATAACAAAGTGAATCAGTCATACATATACATCTGTTCCCACATCCCTTCCCTCATGCATCTCCCTCACTCCCACCCTCCCCATCCCACCTCTCCAGGCGGTCACAAAGCACCGAGCTGAATTCCCTGTACTCTGCGGCTGCTTCCCACTATCTATCTACCTTACGTTTGGTAGTGTATATATGTCCATGCCTCTCTTTCACTTTGTCACAACTTACCCTTCCCCGTCTCCATATCCTCAAGTCCATTCTCACGTAGGTCTGTGTCTTTTTTTTTTTAGTTTCTGCTTTATAACAAAGTGAATCAGTCATACATATACATCTGTTCCCACATCCTTTCCCTCATACATCTCCCTCCCTCCCACCCTCCCCATCCCACCCCTCCAGGCGGTCACAAAGCACCAAGCTGATCTCCCTTTGCTCTGCGGCTGCTTCCCACTAGCTATGTACCTTATGTTTGGTACTGTATATATGTCCATGCCTCTCTTTCACTTTGTCACAACTTACCCTTCCCCCTCCCCATATCCTCAAGTCCGTTCTCAAGTAGGTCTGTGTCTTTATTCCCGTTTTACCCCTAGGTCCTTCATGACATTTTTTTTAAAATTCCATATATATGTGTTAGCATACAGTATTTGTCTTTCTCTTTCTGACTTACTTCACTCTGTATGACAGACTCTAGGTCTATCCACCTCATTATAAATAGCTCAGTTTCGTTTCTTTTTATGGCTGAGTAATATTCCACTGTATATATGTGCCACATATTCTTTATCCATTCATCCGATGATGGACACTTAGGTTGTTTCCATCTCTGGGCTATTGTGAATAGAGCTGCAATGAACATTTTGGTACATGTCTCTTTTTGAATTATGGTTTTCTCAGGGTATATGCCTAGTAGTGGGATTGCTGGCTCATATGGTAGTTCTATTTTTAGTTTTTTAAGGAACCTCCATACTGTTCTCCATAGTGGCTGTACCAATTCACATTCCCACCAGCAGAGCAAGAGTGTTCCCTTTTCTCCACACCCTCTCCAGCATTTATTGTTTCTAGATTTCTTGATGATGGCCATTCTGACTGGTGTGAGATGTTATCTCATTGTAGTTTTGATTTGTATTTCTCTAATGATTAATGATGTTGAGCATTCTTTCACGTGTTTGTTGGCAGTCTGTATATCTTCTTTGGAGAAATGCCTATTGAAGTCTTCTGCCCATTTTTGGATTGAGTTGTTTGTTTTTTTGCTATTGAGCTGCATGAGCTGTTTATAAATTTTGGAGATTAATCCTTTGTCAGTTGCTTCATTTGCAAATATCTTCTCCCATTCTGAGGGTTGTCTTTTGGTCTTGTTTATGGTTTCCTTTGCTGCGCAAAAGTTTTAAGTTTCATTAGGTCCCATTTGTTTATCTTTGTTTTTATTTCCATTTCTCTATGAGGTGGGTCCAAAGTGATCTTGCTGTGATTTATGTCATAGAGTGTTCTGCCTATGTTTTCCTCTAAGAGTTTGATAGTTTCTGGCCTTACATTTAGGTCTTTAATCCATTTGGAGCTTGTTTTTGTGTATGGTGTTAGGGAATGATCTAATCTCATACTTTTACATGTCCCTGTCCAGTTTTCCCAGCACCACTTATTGAAGAGGCTGTCCTTTCTCCACTGTACATTCCTGCCTCTTTTATCAAAGATAAGTTGACCATATGTGCATGGGTTTATATCTGGGCTTCCTATCCTGTTCCATTGATGTATCTTTCTGTTTTTGTGCCAGTACCACACTGTCTTGATTACTGTAGCTTTGTAGTATAGTCTGAAGTCAGGGAGCCTGATTCCTCCAGCTCCGTTTTTCGTTCTCAAGATTGCTTTGGCTATTCGGGCTCTTTTGTTTCTCCAAACAAATTTTGAAATTTTTTGTTCTAGTTCTGTGAAAAATGCCAGTGGTAGTTTGATAGGGATTGCATTGAATCTGTAGATTGCTTTGGGTAGTAGAGTCATTTTCACAATATTGATTCTTCCAATCCAGGAGCATGGTATATCTCTCCATCTATTTGTATCATCTTTAATTTCTTTCATCAGTGTCTTATAATTTTCTGCATACAGGTCTTTTGTCTCCTTAGGTAGGTTTATTCCTAGATATTTTATTCTTTTTGTTGCAATGGTAAATGGGAGTGTTTTCTTGATTTCACTTTCAGATTTTTCATCATTAGTGTACAGGAATGCCAGAGATTTCTGTGCATTAATTTTGTATCCTGCTACTTTACCAAATTCATTGATTAGCTCTAGTAGTTTTCTGGTAGCATCTTTAGGCTTCTCTATGTATTGTATCATGTCATCTGCAAACAGTGACAGCTTTACTTCTTCTTTTCCAATTTGGATTCCTTTTATTTCCTTTTCTTCTCTGATTGCTCTGGCTAAAACTTCCAAAACTAAGTTGAGTAAGAGTGGTGAGAGTGGGCAGCCTTGTCTTGTTCCTGATCTTAGTGGAAATGCTTTCAGTTTTTCACCATTGAGGACAATGTTGGCTGTGGGTTTGTCATATATGGCCTTTATTATGTTGAGGAAAGTTCCCTCTATGCTTACTTTCTGCAGGGTTTTTATCATAAATGGGTGTTGAATTTTGTCGAACGCTTTCTCTGCATCTATTGAGATGATCATATGGTTTTTCTTCTTCAATTTGTTAATAGGGTGTATCACGTTGATTGATTTGCGTATATTGAAGAATCCTTGCATTCCTGGAATAAACCCCACTTGATCATGGTGTATAATCCTTTTAATGTGCTGTTGGATTCTGTTTGCTAGTATTTTATTGAGGATTTTTGCATCTATGTTCATCAGTGAGATTGGCCTGTAGTTTTGTTTCTTTGTGACATCCTTGCCTGGTTTTGGTATCAAGGTGATGGTGGCCTCGTAGAATGAGTTTGGGAGTGTTCCTCCCTCTGCTATATTTTGGAAGAGTTTGAGAAGGATAGGTGTTAGCTCTTCTCTAAATGTTTGATAGAATTTGCCTGTGAAGCCATCTGGTCCTGTGCTTTTGTTTGTTGGAAGATTTTAATCACAGTTTCAATTTCAGTGCTTGTGATTGGTCTATTCATATTTTCTATTTCTTCCTGATTCAGTCTTGGCAGGTTGTGCATTTCTAAGAATTTGTCCATGTTGGCCCAAGTTTTGAAACTTGAGCAGAGAGTCTGAAGCCGGTTGAAGCTCTTACCTGGATGACAGTGTCCGTGTGCTCCAGGTGCTGAGGCCTCTTTGCACCACGACCCATGGGGACCGCTGCTGCCATTAGGTCACCGAGGCAGGGACAGGGGTAGGTTCACGCCTGCCCCGCCCCTATTACAATCTCCACCCATTTCTCCTCTTCCTCCCCACACTTTTCTAGATAAAATAATTTAAAATGTAGGATTTAATCTTATTATAAACAAAGTTAAGTTTTCATGTCTAATGTCCAGTTGTATTCTTAGTGTCCTATAAATTCGGTTTTTCTCCTCACAGAAATTAATATTTTTGCCATGTATTGCAAGTATATTTCCAATTTGTCACTGTCTTTTTATCAGTTACTTTTACTTATATCATGAAGACATTTATTTTGTTTTCAGAAATCAGTAATTCAAATATTTTTATTTGTTATTTTTGGCTGTGAGAAAGGTACGGAGGAAGAATATTATGACTAATATTCATATTAAGGGCTAAATACTCCTTTAAGAAAATATTCTACTATTAAGAAAATAACTACAGGTGCTTCAAGACAAAACTTTTCTATTGAACACTTTTGAATATTTCTAAAGGTATATGTCAAAATGGGCTAATTAATTTTTTAGGATAATGATACAACTTTTTCCCCAGAAATAATACATAGTCATAATTATCCTGATATATTCATAAAGTGAGCTGAGTGTTTTGTAAAACACATGTGGTAATTTATATCTCAAATAAAAAGCTCAGAACATTTTGGAAGTGATAATGATGGTACAGCAATGATTCATTCATTTGAACAGATTAGATTCAGGATGTGTCTATTTATCCAATAATGAACTTGTAGGTGTTTGCTGAGAAAAAGGGGGCATATTCAATAAACGTTAGTTAAAGAGCATTAAATGAAGTTGTGATTAAAATAAATTTGTAATGTCCTATTCATGATTTCAATGGTGGAAAGTTAACTGAGTTTTAACATAGCTCCAATGTGCTAAGTAGATTTGTATTTCTTTGACCAAGCAACATATCGGTTTTTTGAAATTTTTCCTATAGCGGATTCAACAACTGTTTATAAAAGTTGGCGAATATTTATAAATATTAAATACATGTAAAAACAGTGAAATAATGTATTAAGCTTACATTACATACAATGTAATTTCAATCTCTAAAGTGTTAAGTGATTGACTTAATTGCTATGTTTATTTTATATCTTCTTTCTGTTTCCTCTAGAATGTAAGCTTCATAAGGTATAAGATTTTCCTCTCTTTAGTTCACTAATGTATTCCCAAAGCATGGAAAAATATAGCATACATAGTAGGCACCCAGTAATATTTTTCTTGAATGAATAATTGAGGAAAAACATTTAAAGAATATCACAATAAGTTAAAGATGCTGAGATCCTAAATCATATGAAAATGAATTGTAACTTTCAGCTCAAGGTGACACGTCAAAACTTCTTGTGCTTTTATTATTTTAATATCTGTTCTGTGCTAGCTAAAGGCTCAAACTTCATTTATAGGACCACAGAATTGGCAATAATTTATAGATATGCTGCTATATTCTTCTGTTTATCAGGCAGGATAATAGCTTTCTATTTACATAAGTTCTCAATGAGTCTCCACAAACATCTATCCCCTTGGGTAGGGACAGAATTGCCAGGGACTGAGTTTCTGCATCAAGGTTGATCTTAAAACTACTGCAGGGCCTCCCTGGTGGCGCAGTGGTTGAGAGTCTGCCTGCCGATGCAGGGGACACGGGTTCGTGCCCCGGTCTGGGAGGATCCCACGCGCCGCGGAGCGGCTGGGCCCGTGAGCCTTGGCCGCTGAGCCTGTGCGTCCGGAGCCTGTGCTCCGCAACGGGAGAGGCCACAACAGTGAGAGGCCCGCGTAACGCAAAGAAAAAAAAAAAAAAACTACTGCAGAGCCTGTCAGGTAATCCCCTAAAGAGGTAGAAACTCACATTGAATGGATGTAAAGAAATTTTAAAAAGTTTGAACATTTTCCAAATAAGATGGATAACACATGGAGAGAGGCAAATTTCTTTTGCAGACTACTTATTTAAGATCTTCCCTTATCTATTTTTTTAACATCTTTATTGGAGTATAATTGCTTTACAATGGTGTGTTAGTTTCTGCTTTATAACAAAGTGAATCAGCTATACATATAGAGAGGAATTTCCTATTTCCTTAGGCAGAGAGGCTGAAATAGTGAAAGAGCAAACCACTTCACATTTTTTAAAATTTATTTTTTGAAGTATAGGTGTTTTACAATGTTGCGTTAATTTCTGCTGTATAGCAAAGTGATTCGGTTATACATATATATGCAGTTTTTTCATATTCTTTTCCATTATGGTTTATCACAGGATACTGAATATAGTTCCCTGTGCTATACAGTAGGATCTTGTTGTTTATCCATTCTATATATACTAGTTTGCATCTGCTAACCCCAAACTCCCAATCCATCACTCCCCCAACCCCCTCCCCCTTGTCAATCACAAGTCTGTTTTCTATGTCTGTGAGTCTGCTTTTGTTTTGTAAATAAGTTGATTTGTATTATTTTTTAGATTCCACATATAAGTGATATCATATGATATTTGTCTGAAAGAGTAAATCACTTTAGATAAAAACAATTTGCACTATGTTACAAAATGTGAAGCTTTACAAAAGAAATTCAGAGTGAGCCTGGGAAGGCCCATGCTCTAAAGTGAAGTAGAGTGGAATAAGCACTAGCAATCTTCAGAAAAGCAAGAATCAGTGCAGGATGCTGAGGCTACAGAACTTCAGTGATTGTCAAGTGGTAGACAAGCAACCCAGGGAACATGCTAGTGAAAGAGAACGTCCCAACCATTTGAATACTGAGGCCAGACAACAGGCAACTTTCAATATCTTTAGCTAATATCCATACTTCCTTGATTGCCTTTTCCAGTGTTATTGAAAACTAATCTTTCCATCTGATTCCAAAGTGCTTTGGTTTTGTCATCTGTGACACATTTTTCCCTTGTGTGCTTTAGATATGCATTTCAACAATAAGTAGGAATAAAGGGAATTTGTGTTCTACTTTTTTTTTAAAGGAGATGTATTTATTCAAATTAGAATTAACATTGTTAACAGGTTTTGAATATTCTTTTAAGAAGATGTGAGAAATTTATCACACAATTCTATTTCCAAAAGGTGTGTTTTAACTTACATATGTAGAATTTAATGATTAAAAAAGGTATCCTCAGGGAATGTTATGGATCACAGAATCCCAGAAGTAATAAACCACAGAACACTAGTAGTAAAAGAGGGGGGGGGAAAGACTTAAAATGTGAAAAGACTTTAGTTCCAACTAATTTAAGAAATTTAAATAACCAGCCAGAAATAAAAGAAACTTGGAGACAAGTCCACAATAGATAATACGATATCTAACTAATTATACAACACTAAAGACTAAAGAAATGGCAAGGTGGCATGTGGCATGATCATGGGAGAAATGTCCATTTGAAACAAATTATTTTAAGTATAATTGTACAGAATATTAATTCTACAAAGCATAATTACCAGATCATTGGTACAATCTAGAATTTGGGTAGGAAAGAAAAATAATAATTCAGATAAAGTGTTAATAAATCTGATGGATTTTATCCATTTGTTTTTACAACTAAAGGATGGTAAGTGTTTTATTTAGTATCATATGCTAAACTGCATTCATTCAGGGGTGCAGTCATTGAGTGAGGCTCCATAAATATAAACATGAGTGAAAACAATCCCTGTCCTAAGCTGCTCAGGGTTTTGTAGAAGAAAGGTACATGGATTGACCAACATCAGAATAAAATTCAAATTAAGAAAATCATGTTGACACATTGTTTTGGTCTTAGCTGTTTTATATAGTCGTGGTTGATTTTGCTAATTCTCAAAATTTTTTTGTTTTTTTAAACTTCCTTTATGTTAAAAAATAATCCTGTCCCACAAGGATGAGTGTTCTGCAAAAAGGCATCATTCCACGCATAGGAATCAACCTATGGAAAGAAAAGCACAGGTGGAAATAGGGTTCAGAAGAAATTATTGCAGTAATCCAGGAAGGCAGTGAAGAGAACACAAAGTTGTATGTAGAAGCAATGAATCAATAGAAGTATTAAAGGAAGGATCACCAACCCTATCATATAATGAAGTATGTCTGAGCAGGGTCTATTTTGGTTCCAAGTACTGCGTGTGATACAGGATTCGTATGTTTGGAATGCAGAGTGGTAGGTGAATCTTAAACAAAATCCATATCTTTCAGGGTAAATATGGACACGGAAGAGGGAAGACCCAGCTGCAGTCCAGAGAAGACCAGTTTTGAGATGTGGGGCATAGTACCCCCAGAATACAGGAGCAGGTAATAGGTTGCACACCAGGCAATGTGTGATAGCAAAATTCACTAAGGAATTACAGTGACATATCCTATCAGACCTGTGAAATACTGTGATGAAGTGTCTTGAAATAATGAATACATAAGGGTTTGAATTCAGCTAATAAAGAATATTAGAATAGATCATTAGTTAGAAAAAAACAATGAGTTATATTGAACTACAGTCATGAGATTAAGGATTGCCACTTCTCCCAAAAAAAGAATAAAAACAATAAGCCAGGAACTTGGTTACTGGGGGGTAAATCAAGGACCTACTTGAAAGAATTTGGATATAAGATATAGACCCAGTCAGAGGAATAATGTTGAATTTTCCACCTTGGTCAAAGAGTGTCCAAGGATTTTTCTAATGATACATAAAAATAGTCATTAGCCATGGACTTCTTACATTTCCACAAATTAGGTCTATCACTAGTCTCTATATTTTGATAGGCAGGCGATATCTGGACCAAATTATTGGAGCAGTTGTTTTTTTAAATTTTTATTATGCATAAGTAAGTACCACCAGAATGTTTATTTAAAATTCAGATTCCTGGCTCCATTTTTCAGAGCTCTAATTCACTACATTTGGAATAGGCTCCAGGAAATATCATTCTGGGCAAAAATTACAGGTGACTCTGATAAATGTTATCAAGGTGGACACACCTTGAGAAACAATTAGATTAAAGAAGAGTCAAGAAATAAAACTAATATTAGATTGTCTTGGTTTCCAGGACTGGAAAATTTCCAGGAGTGCACTACTTGGGAATATACAATATATTGGTGACCAACATCTGCTGATGTGCTTTTTTCTCCCAGTGACCAGATGGGGCGGCTTTCAAAGTTCATCCATGTAACCTAACCCACCATTTCCCCTCCTGGACCCACCTCTCTCTTTCCCCACTGAGCCCAGATATTGTCTGAGACGTGATCTATGTAGCCCCTACATGTCAGTCTCAGCAGCTAAAATGATTGTTGTTCTAATACTAGATGATAAAATGGATCTCTACTCTGTTGGTAGGGGAAATAATGAATCAAATTGAATCACCACTTTACTTTTGCATAATTCTTTTTAATCACAGACTCAAGTGTCCAGTAAATTATCTAGTCTAAATATGATTGTTAAAATGCTTTGAAACCACTTGACAACCACACGGATGAATGACATGACCAATAACCACACCGTGTCATTTGCCGATCTACCAAGTAATGCAGGCCAGAGTTGCCATGGAATTTCATGCTTACAAGTGATATGAAATAATACTATGTTCTTAGTAAGTAATTTGGTGGTAAAAAATTGCATTTCTAATATTTCAGAGTTCTGAAGAAATCTTCAAGTGACCCTAAGAAATAGAAATAATAATTATGATACTCTACTACAGTCACAGTTAATAAATAATACACAATTTCAAACTTCTATACACAGTGGGGATCTAGGTAGACACATGAGATGCAAGGAAAATTTTATACTTGAAAAGGTAATTTTAAACATAGCAATTTGCTTTCAAGAGGTACACCTTTAATACCATTGATATTTTTAAACACAAATCAGATGCAAGTACTTTAAAGCTCATTTTTCTTAAATCATCATCTACCAAAAAAGCATGTGAAGTAAATGACAAGGAAAGGAATATGAAGTCAATGTCTAATTTGTATCCAAGACAATGAAGAAAGTAAAATCAAGTAATGATTCATACTTCAGAATAAGTATTACTTTCAGTACAATTATCCTTGAGCTGTTTTAGAGAATTAAATAAGAGATTTACATTCGATGTTTCTTTAGGGTTGCATACGAATGGGTTTCATCAGTGAGGATTAGTACAATACAGACAGGCATACCTCAGAGATATTGCAGATTTGGTTCCAGATCACCACAACAGCAAATATCAAAATAAGGTGAGTCACATTGTTTTTTTTGTTTTCACAGTGCATATAAAAATTATGTTTACCCCATACTGTAGTCTATTAAGTGTGCAACAGTATTATGTCTAAAAAATATGTGCATGCCTTAATTTTAAAATACTCTATTGCTAAAAACACTAACCATCACTGTAGTCTTCAGTGAGTAGTAATCTTTTTTGCTGTTGGAGGGTTTGCTTCCATGTTGATGGCTGCTGACTGGTCAGGGAGGTGACTGCTGAAGACTGGGATGGCCGTGGCAGTTTCTTAAAATAAGACTACAATGAGGTTTGTCATATCGATTAACTCTTTGCTTTGTGAACAATTTCTCTGTAGTCGGCTGTGTTGTTTGATAGCATTTTATCCACAGTAGTACTTCTTTCAAAATTGGAATCAATCCTCTCAAACCCTGCTGCTGCTTTATCAACCAAGTATATGTAATATTCTAAATCCTTTGTTGTTATTTCAACAATCTTTATAGCATTTTCACTTACATTTTCACAGTAGATTCCATCTCAAGAAACCACTTTCTTTGCTCGTTATAAGAAGAAACTCCTCATCCTTCAAGTTTTCTCATGAGATGGCAGCAATTCAGTCACATCTTCAGGCTCCACTTCCAAGTCTAGGTCTCTTGCTATTTCTACCACACCTGCAGTTTCTTCCTTCACTGAAGTCTTGAACACTTCAAAGACATCCATGAGGGCTGGAATCAACTTCTTCCAAACTCCTATTAATATTTTGACCACTTCCTCTGAATAACAGATATTCTTATTGTTCTTAATGGCATAGAGAATATTGAATCCTTTTCAGAAGGTTTCCAATTGACTTTGCCCAGATCCATCAGAGGAATCACTATCTGTGACAGCTATGGCCTTATGAAATGTAGTTCTTAAATGATAAGACCTGAAAGTCAAAATTAAAATTAATCCTTGATCCATGGACTGCAGAATAGATGTAGTGTTTGCAGAAATGAAGATAACATGAATCTCATTGTCCATCTCCATAGACTGGATGTGACCAGGTACATTGTCAATGAGCAGTAATATTTTGAAAGGAATCTTTTTTCTGAGCAGTAAGTCTCAGCAATGGACTTAGAATAGTAAACAATGTTATAAACAGATGTGCTGTCATCCAGGCTTTTGCTCTTCCATTTATAGAGTAGATTTAGCATACTTCTTAAGGGCCCTAGGATTTCCAGAATGATAAATGAGAACTGGCTTCAACTTAAAGTCACCAACTACATTAGCCCCTAAGGGGAGAGTTGGCCTGTCCTTTAACGCTTTGAAGCCAGGCACTGACTTCTCCCTTTTAGCTATGAAAGCTATGGCATCTTCTTTCAATATAAGCCTGTTTTGACTACAATGAAAAATGCTGTTTAGTGCAGCCACCTTCATTAATTATCTTAGCTAGATCCTCTGGATAAAACTTTGCAGCTTCTACATCAGCCCTTGCTGTTTCACCTTGCACTTTTATGTTGTGGGGAGAGCTTCTTTCCTTAAACCTCATGACCCACCTCTGCTGACTTCAAACTCTTCTTCTGCACCTTCCTCACCTCTATCAGCCTTCATAGAATTAAAGAGAGGTAGAGCCTTACTCTGGATGAAATTTTGACTTAAGGGAATGTTGTAGCTGCTTTGAGGTTCTATACAGACCTCTAAGACATTCTCCATATCAGTAATAAAGCTGTTTCCATTTGTTATCATTCCTTTCCTTCAAGAATTTTTCTTTTGTAATCACAACCTGGTTAACTGTTCGGTGCTAGAGGCCTATGTTTTGGCCTATTTCAGCTTCCGACATGCCTTCCTCACTAAGCTTAATCACGTCTAGTTTTTGATTTAAAGTGAGAGACATGTGAATCTTCTTTTTACTTGAACACTTATAGGTCATTGTAGGGTTATTAACTGGCCTAATTTCAATATTCTTGTGTCTCAGGGAATAGGAAGGCCCAAAGAGAGGGAGAGAGACAGGGGAATGAGTGGTCAGTGGAGCAATCAAAACACACAGAACACCTTTTGATTATGTTCACCATCTGATATGCCTGTGGTACTTTGTGGCACCCCACAACAATTACAGCAGTAACTTCAAAGGTCACTGATCACAGATCACCATAACAAATATAATAATAATGAAAAATTTGAAATCTTACAAGAATTACCAAAATATGACCCAGAGACATGAAATGAGCAAATGCTGTTGGAAAAATGGGGCCAATAGACTTTCTTGATGCAGGGTTGCCATGAAAGTTCAATTTGTAAAAAAATGCAATATCTGCAAAGCACAGTAAATCAAGCACAATAAAATGAGCTAGCCTATAGATGAATGTTTCTGGCAACTCAAAATTTCACTGCCCTCGTATCTTAATATGCAGCCACAATCTAAATCCAGATGGGCCAAAGTATGCAATTTTTTTAAAGAGCTTGTGGGAAGTTTATAAAAGGCCTTGAATCTATCTAAAACATATTTACTCACATACCTGTTTCTGGCACAGGATTTTTTTCACATAACCATGCTTAATGTAAAATGGGTGCCTAATTTATATTTGGATGTTGCTGTCTTCACCAAAAGAAGACAGATTCCCATCATTTTAGTTCGTTTTATTTCTATATCTCAGGCAAATAAAAAAATAATAATGTTGAAGTCTATAAGAAGTCAGATGCAGTCTGAAGAGTCAGAGGCTGCACTTCATCTGATAGAGAGTAAATGCTTCCAGAACAAATGATATCCTCTAATGAAATTGGAGTTAATTTTTTAAACATGAATTTTTAAAATACTATTTAGGAGATGTCTTATTTAAATAATATTTATGCCTCATAAAAAATTGGTATTTAAGTTGAGACATTATCAGGCTGACCCATCACATTCTACAGCTTTTGGAAGAGTAGCTGGATAGAAGGTCCTAGTGAAAAAATAAAGAATGCAATTAGATAATGAGATTTAAAAGTCAACAAAGATCATAAAAAGTATTGTCCCAAAAATGAGTGTTGCAGAGTTTCTTCTGCTAGTCAGATCTGAAGACCATGCATGTTTCACCTCATGCACTAAGAAAAACCATGGCATCTGGCTGAGCATTATTGTGTAATGCAGATTAAATCAACTTGGATTTTTTAAACCACATTAAGCCAAAAAGCCATAAGTCGTAAGATGAAGATCCATAGCCTGCCGTGTTGCTTAAAGGAAATATACTAAGAAGATTTCAGTTTACAGCAATGAAAAGCTATATAGCAGAGGAATCCTTCCTCAGCCTCAAATTTTCCTAATGAGAAATTGCAATATACATGCATTTGCCCATGTATATATTTTCACAAATGAAAGAGTTTCTAATCAAGAACCTATTGGTTGCTACTTATTCTGAATCCTTCTAAGAGTGATTCTGAAATAAATATTTTTAAAACTTCAACATTAAAAATTAATTCAGAATTAAAACACCCTAGAAAAGAAAACATAAAAGAAGTTTAGCTGAATTGAAATGAGATGAAGTTCCTAAAGATTACATAGTCAAAATGAGACTATGGGGGCTTCCCTGGTGGTGCAGTGGTTGAGAGTCTGCCTGCCGATGCAGGGGACACGGGTTCGTGCCCCAGTCCGGGAAGATCCCACATGCTGCGGAGCGGCTGGGCCCGTGCGCCATGGCCGCTGAGCCTGCACGTCCGGAGCCTGTGCTCCACAACGGGAGAGGCCACAACAGTGAGAGGCCCGCGTACCGCAAAAAAAAAAAAAAATTAGACTATGACAAATGAAAAATAATGGTATATTTCCACGAACTCTAATTCATAAGCCATAAACACAACTAATTATGCTTTTATTTGATATGTGATTTCATGGGTATATTTGATAAGCATTAAAAAGTTACTAAGGATTTTCATAGGTTTGCACTCATACTTAACCCCCCAATAGATTATCCACCATAATTATTTAATTACTTAATGTATTTTTCTAAAAAGAGGAACTTTAGTAAATGCAATCTTCCTATTAGCCGCCTCAAACCCTCTTTAGAGCCCAATGGGTTACAAGGAAATATTTAATGGCAGAAAAAAAGAATACCAGGAAGAAAGAAAGGAGGGAAGGAGGAAAAAGAAGAGGGAAGGAGAAAAAGAGGAAAAAGTCTCAAGATTGAGGAAGTTAAAACCTTATGTAATACGGTACAGAGGAAATCTCAGAAAATGAGGAAAATCACCAAAAACCAAACTTCATACTTCACATTTTAATTAAGGAATAACCTTGACTATATATATCATTCTAGATACACATACATTTTCTCTGTATGTTGGTATTTTCTATATTTTACATTTTTCCTGTGTGTATATTTTCATTTTTTAAACATAATTTTAGGTGCAATAGTTAATTTTCTATTTATGTCACCGCATAAAAAGATAAAGATTCATAATGTTGGGGTAGAAATGCTTATACATTATAGACATTAATTAATAATAACTGATGGGATGAGTAATCATATTTCTGAAATGAGGTTGGAAGTGGCAAAATGAGAATTAGTTAAATAAATCATTCACTAATAAAATAAACTGATTCTCCCAACACATCACAGTTTGGACCCCAACTAATAAAGTATGTAGGATGTAAAAATGAAAATTAGCATTTTAATGATAAGCATAAGAAAAACTGAATGAGTTCAAACCAAGAGCAGTCTACAAATATTTGAAAAATTATAAAATATATTAAGTAGGACTTTATATTGCAGTTCACAGATTATCCAAATTATAGCTATATTTATTCCATTGTTCCCATCCTTAGATCCTTTTGGCAGTTCTACTTCTCTGGAGATATTATCTACATATTTAAATATATGTCTTAAATACAATTTATAAAGTCATTTAGGAATACCAGTTGCAAACCTATTATTAACATTAAATATGTTTTAATGTGATCCATTGCCAAAGCTCATGTGCCATATGTCAAGTTATGAGTTATTAATATAACAGGAAAACTATCACTCCTTATTTCTCTCTTCAGAGCAATTATTCTTACAAAGTTGCCTTTATCTGTTGAAATAAGCTGAAAATATTAGATACAAAAAAGAAACTAATCCAAGCAAAATGGCAAGACACACTTATTAATTATAAATAAAATTGAAAGCTATTCTGTTTCATATTAAGAAATATCAGGCAAGACAGCATGACATTTATGTGGGGAGATAATGTTTGTAGAGAAAATAATTTATATGTATATTTATGTCAAGACAGAGAGTACGTTTTATTCACCAGAACTCCTCTTAGAAAAAGCACTGTATTATTGGAAGAAAGAGTGTGATAAGCTGCAATGATAAAGTTAGTGAGAAATTCATCACCAAGGGCCTACTATTAAAATGTTACATAAAACAAAAAGAGGAATTATTATCTTTCTCCTGTGAGAAGTGAAGGGAAGGGAGGAGGCTGATGGGGGAAGCAGCCCAAATTACTGATACTAAATTTTTCATTGACCTTGAAACAAATTCAAGCTATGTTGAATTTAAGAAAATAAATAAATATAATATTTCTAGGACATGGAGAGTCATGAACCTGACCATGCTTCTTATATTTATATAAGAAACTTTAGGTGATTCATTGCTTCTTTTCATTAATTATAAAAATGGTAAATGCCACTGTCTTTTCTATTTATTGTTTATTCATTCATTCATTTATATTCATCCTCTCAAGGACTTTTCTCTTAAAAAAATCAAGTATACTATAAAAATACTGCTTAATGTTAAATATAAAGGAACCTTATTAAAAATATGTGTATGGAAACACTAGAAGACAAATACCATACTTACATTATCTCATAATATCGCTGAGCAATATTACAAAGAAGAAGACTTCAAATTCATTGACAACGCTCCCATTCAAAGGCAGGGTCTGTATGCATTGCTTTGATTCTGAGAAGACTGAAGAGCTTCAACCTAGAGCGTACAGAGGAAAGAAAGCTATGTGCCTTGTAAAGCTAGATCATAAAAACCACACAGCTTCCACGTGGTTCTCCTGGAAAATTTGCTCTTTGGAACTCCCACCCCCCAATTTGTACACTCCTACTTAGAACCCAGATGACATGTTCAGAGAAACCCAAACTACGTGGAGAGGTCAGAGGCAGATACTCATATCAATACACTCAAGTGAGCCAGTCCATCAGCCCAGCCCAGAGACTTGTGAGTAAAGAAGCTATCTTGGAAGTCTTTCCAGCCAAGGACCCAGATACTGTGGAGCAAAAAAGAGCCATCCTCCCTATGTCATATCCTGACCATGACTCACAGACTCTATGAGCAAATAAATTGATTCTTTTTTAAACCTTAATTCTGCAGTGGTATATAACATAGCAGCATTCACTACTAAGGATAGGAATAAAAGAAATGGAACCAGTTCAAACCAAGAACAGGCTACAGATATTTGCAAAATAATAAAATATACTGATAGGCTTTTATATTGTAATTCATAAATTATCCAAATTATAGCCATATTTAACCCACTGTTCCCATATTCATCAACTGGGTAAACCCAGAGAGGCATGGAAATAAGGGCTACAAGTGAGAGCAAATTGAACAGCCCCTGTAAAATTGAAAAACAGACAGTGTTTAGGGACCTTTCTTGTGACACGGTTCCAACATCATTTACGTTGCACCACATACAGTAATTCAATGAGCCTTTCCACCATCTGTACCTACTATCAGATATCAAACATGTATACAGAAAGACTTCAAAAATAGCACAATGTCTTAAGAATCTACATATTTAAACACCCATTTACTTAATACACTCAGGGTCATCTATAGATCAGTAAATCAGCAATTTATTTTCCCATTTTTCATACAGGTAACTCACTAGCAATACAAGCTGAACCAATTATATTTAAAAGTTATTCTGAATTTGGACTAAAAACATTTAGATTGTAAACCAAACTTTAAAATGGACTTTACAAATAAAACTGGAAATGAAATAGATTCTAGCTACCTTCTCAGTAAAGTGGATCGATACAAGTTTAGTCTCTAAAAGTATCTTTTTAAAAATTATTCTTTGTTATTCTTAATCTATTTACATAAACTCTGTCAATGGACATTTATGATTTAATTGAAATCAAATTTTTTCAGCATATTTACATAAAACATATTTTTTCAACTGCTTCAACTGCATCTTAGAAACAAAAAATACAAAATATTTGTTCAATAATAATTTAACATCATTAACATCTAATAAGAGACTGCCTGGTTGTTTTCAAATGATAAGTCATTTGCACTTAATTGATTTTTCCATCATGGATTATGATTTCTTATATATACCACATTCAGAGATATAACACAGATACTTTGAAATATTGAGTTTCAAATTAGGAACTCTCAATACTTTCCTTAAAATACAATTTAATGTGGAATAAAAGTTTTAAAATTAAAACGTTATTAAATCATTAATAGTTATGCTTTTTCCCAGTGCCTCTGTCCTCAAAAATACCCTCCAATTATTTGTAGTTCTGTGATTGATGAAAGAAACAATGGGAAAGCAAGGTGAAAACTTTATAAGTTCTCTAAATGAAGTCATTATTCAACCATGAGGAACAGTAAATCTTGGTAAAGAGATCAATTACAAGTAGCTCTGTATGTTCACACAGAATTGTATGTTTCCAGTAATGAACTCATATCACCATTAGAAAGGTTGGATATAAATCACTGAGATTTGATCAAATAAAATCCAAGGAACACATTATTATTATTATTAATTTGCTTTAGGTGTGCAAATAATGATTTCAATTTGTTCCAAGACACAATCATGAGTTTAAAGGAAGTTACTTTTTTGCTCATTTTTACCTTTAAATTTGGAGGCTTTTCTAGAAGCAGTAGACAATACAGTCCCATACAAATGGCACTATATTCTCTGACAAGTGAATCTAAATGTCTATCAATGTTTATTTTCATCAGGATGAAAGTACCCACCTTTCACAAAGAAGCCATCTAATATTTTAATCTAATTATTCTGTTTTATTCGATTATATGAAGATAAAACACTATGTGCTAAAGAAATATATTCAATCTGATATTTCTGCAAGTTAATTTCCCCCACCAAGGTTAGTGAATCGCCTCCCATTGACTTTCAATAACCTATACTCAGGCAATCTCCTGCAGAAATCTTCTTAACTCACAAGCCTTGGATTCATGGAGTCAAGTCATGTCAAATCATTGAGGGCATTGTGATTGGAGCCTTATAGAATACTGCTTTCCTTCAAAAAATAAGCAATCTACTTTTTTCTTTTTCTTTCTTTTTTTACTTCAATCCAAAATATCTTTTTATAGGAAAGCTTAGAATATTTTCAGGGGATTGCATGATACAATAGCTTGGCAGTGAGAAAACAGCTTAGAGAACAGGACATAAGAGTGTGATATTTTTTATCTAGTGACCAATTGGGGAATTGATGGGGAACAGTACAGTGAGCTGATATCCATATAGTATGTTCACAATACTTTTTGTTGGATGTACAGTGTATAGCTAAGCACTGCTCTGCTTATATACATTTATAATATGGTCATACACTTATTTTTAAGCCTACTGGATTTGGGTTTAGCCACTGCATAAATATTGGGCAATACAAGCCATAGTTTATTCAAATTACTTATTAAAAAGGAAAATGAAAGTGATGAAATATTACATGTTCTAACAATGATCCACAAAACTTTTGTTATCTTCTTAAATATTTAAAGTAGCCTACTATGAGAATCTATACTGAATTTTTCTCGGTTATGTTAAAATCTTGTAAATTCAGATATATTAGTTATGTTAATGTATAAAATTCATCCCCCTCTCAAATTAGCATATTACAATGACTCAAGGTATGCTTCTGATGGAGCAATGGTCTTCTTATAGTCATCCTTGAAATGGATTTTTGCTGTAACCTATTTATCTTAAAAGTGAAAGAAAAACTAAAAACAAAACATTGCTTCTCAGCCACTATAATTTCATTTTTACAAGTCACATCATTCTCATTTTTTCTGTTTTTCTTTTGCAAATTATTGGGAATAATTGTTGGGCTTCAGTGATTGTGGCACACGGGCTCAGTAGTTTTGGCACACGGGCTCAGTAGTTGTGACTCACGGGCTGTAGAGCATAGGCTCAGTAGTTGTGGCACACGGGCTTAGTTGCCCGTGGGATCTTAGTGGGATCTTCCCGGACCAGGGCTCGGACCCGTTTCCCCTGCATTGGCAGGCAGATTCTTAACCATTGCACCACCAGGGAAGCCCAAATTTGGCATACATTTTTTAAAACTAAAAATACTATTTTTAGTTTTAGAGATCACTTTTAATAGATTTAAATGAATTAGAGACAGTACAATAGTATTTAACAATGTTGCAGAAAATTGTTGCATTAAACTGCATTCGGATTCATTGATTAGGACAAGACTCTCAGTGTGACTCTAACAAGGGTCTTAGGAAAAGGAAAGGAATAGAGGTTGTTCCTTTTTCTCATTTCACTTCAGTTCACCTTCCTTCAGGGGAAGATACTGACGCAGTTTTCAAAAATGAAGGTCCATGTCATATATTACATTAATGAAATAAACAACATTTAAAAGTGGACAGACTCTCCCATTATCAGAGTCACTGACAGGTATTGAAATATTGTAGTAAACGTCATTCACTTGGAGAAAAAGCATAATGTAAACCAGCCTGTGTTTGCCTTCAGCATTTGTTAGATCAAACTGGAATAATGTCTTAGAAAATTTAAAATCTTTTAATGCATAGAAATGACCACAGAGGAACTATTTTTCTT
This sequence comes from Mesoplodon bidens, assembly GCF_964165515.1. Lineage (NCBI taxonomy): Eukaryota > Metazoa > Chordata > Mammalia > Artiodactyla > Ziphiidae > Mesoplodon > Mesoplodon bidens. The sequence continues at coordinate 164,702 of NW_027672018.1, read as the reverse complement.
GCCATGAAAGCTAAGCTGTCTGTTGCCTTGAGGCAAAGAAAATAATGAATTTGGAAAGTGACATTCATATTTTAAATATTGCCAGACTTGGTGATTTGTTTTTTTTTTATTTGCTATGTTCTAGTGTAACTTGGAAGAAACTGGAAATGAATACTGATTAGAAATTTAATCAAAGAGTAATGAAGGCTTTTTTGCTCTTTTTAAACCAATGTTATTACATTTTTTCCCAAAGTCCATGCCTCCTAACAAAAAAGTAATGAAATTAGGACTGCAATGCAAATTCACAAATGGCTATGGATTTGTAAATGTGCCTAAAATGTGCCAAGAGACTCTAATAAGATCACACTTCAAAATATATTTAGATTGTAAAATAGTTTGCAACCCAGAAGATTAAATGGTGAGCAAAAGTCAGTGATGTAATTCTAAGACCCAATGATTGAATTCATAGTTTTCTGTCTCTTCAACCTTCCCACTCTCCCTAACATTCAGCCTAGCGGCAGGCAGACAACAGACTAGTCACAATAGTATGTGTATTGACTATGATGAGAATGTTTCAGATGTTATAAGAACCATATAAGATGCACACTGAACCAACCCTTGTGGTTCACGGCAGTTATCCTAGAGAAAATTACATTTACGTCAGAGCCGTAACTTCTAACCTTAAATTCTTCCCCAAGGAAACCAGTCATCATTTGACTCTTTCTAATGTATAATCACATTTATTAAAATGAAACTTTGGTGTGTCAGAGTCTCAATAAATGCTTGGCAATGACGACGTTTCTTTTCTTCCAACAAATTTCAACGTATTTTATGCTGCTTTAGAAAACATTGCTTTTGTCAACTTAACACATTTACATAGTTTTAAAATCATGAATTATCACCATATGTACAATGAAAACTCTACCCCAAATACAAATAGCACTCTGCAAAAGCAATCACCTTAAATATTTTAGCCATTTCTTCACTTACCTATAAATTCTCAACATTACTTTTATCCTGCTCTGTCTTGATTATTCAGCTTCAGACACTATTGCTTTTTCTCCACAGAAGTTGAAAATTCAACACTCTTTACAACACTCACTTGACCACGAACATTCACATGTAAACAAAACACACTCTCCCACACAAACACACATATTCACAAAAGCATTTTCTTCCCTTATTTCCTTGGTATGGTTATATCACAATGTTGTCACTATTTATATTACAATGACAGAGATAAACTCTATACTAAAATTGCATTATTCACTGTATTATCATTTGTTACTCAGGATAATTTATTAAATATTAAGATTTGATTATTTGTTAATGTATCCATTACTAGTTCTTCCCAAACCAACCATTATATAAAACCTCTTTCAATATTATCACATACTTCTGGTAATCTCTCCAATTTTCATTTGTGGCTTTCAGAGACCTATGCCCCCTGGACTTTTGCCTTGGTACCATCTGCTCCACCATCACCCGAGATATTCCTCCATCTTTCTCAAGTGTTGACTACCTCTTGATGTTATCTCTTGTTTGGAGCTCACTTTCCAGGAACTTTTTGAGAAAGAATGAATAAAACGTACTTATTTTGATAACTTACATGTCGAAATATGTCTTTACTGTATATTCACATTAGTTAAAATCTTTCTGAGTTTATCACTCAAAGTTGTCAAGTGTTTTTCCTCAAGATTCCAAAGGCAGATCTTGTGTCCTACAATCTAATGTAGTGGCTTCAAAGCCATTCTGATTTCTGACCACTAGTATGTGACTAGCTTTTTCTCTCTGGAAACTCTTCTGAAATAGCATGTTCTCTGGTTGTTTCTTTTCATAGCTTCCTGTCCCTGTTTACGGAGGTAGCATTTTCTCTTGTCTCTGAAGGATATTAATTTTACCTTGATTCTCCTGCTCCTTTCATGACTTGTTCCCTTTAAATTGCTTTTCTTTCTCTTTGTTTGTTTCAGGATCCTCTTTCGTGTTGAAGACTCTGTTTTAACAAAATATGAAGATCTCTGGCTCTTATTAGATATTTTAGAATAGAGAAAAGATGAGTAGATGTTCTGTATTTATGGGCAGGAAACAGAGACCTTGGACTTAAGAGTAAAATGATCTAGCAAGGACCAGTTAATTGCATTGTTAACCCCTGTAGTAAATGATGCCTCATTCACCTGTGCAGGCGTCAAAGGCAGTGGTAGGAAGAGCAGAAGCCTGGCTCCCAGAGTCCTGAGATTGGCGTACAGGACAGAGGTCGTAACTCTGGCCATTCTATGTGTAGACATTGTTATTCCCTTCCTGTTTTCAGTATAACTTCTAAACTCTATTCTCAACTGTGCTCAATATCCTGGAGCCCCTCTGTCAATTTCTGCATAGAATTATCCTTCTGTCTCCCTACTGTAAATACCAGGGGGAGGTAGGGGAGTGGGGTCTAACTGACCCTAAATGTGTTTAAGCACCAAATTCTCAGTCCCACTCCTAACTTCTGGAATCCCTGACCTTTCCAGATTTCTACAATATGAATTAACTTGCTTTTTGTCAATTTGTTAATCTTCAGGGACCTAGGGTTTAGTTTTCACTATTCTGATAAGTATCCATCAAGTGTTCATTTAACCAATTTTTTCTTTTTTTTTTTTTTTAGCATTTCTCTTCCGCTGTTGCCTTCCCTCCATTTCTCTTTGCCTCCATAAGGTTGGATTCTTTTTCAACTTTATTACTTTCATTTTTTCTGAAAATTTAGGAAAAAATCATGGAGATAAACACATGTACTCAATTGTTACCTATTTATGGAATCTTTAGGTTGAATACATACATGTTGCATATACACATACCTACATACATACATCTGCTGATGGATTTCCTCACATAAAATATTCCAATGTTGAGTCAGTCTTAAGTCATTACACCATTACCTATTACAAATCAACAATAGTATTGTCCTCACACCAATGCAACATTCATCTTGTGTTTCCCCAGGGTTTGACTCAAAGTAAGTATTTGTTGAATATAGATGCCTGACTGACTGATACACCACAAAGAAGTCTTGAGTCATTGAATTTAAAAAATTTTTTTGGAATATAGTTGATTTACAATGTTGTGTTCATTTCAGGTGTACAGCAAAGTGATTCAGTTATACATATACATACATATACTCTTTTTTAGATTCTTTCCTCATATAGGACGTTACAGAGTATTGAGTAGAGTTCCCTATGCTATACAGCAGGTCCTTATTAGTTACCTATTTTATATATAATAGCATGTATATGTCAATCCCAATCTCCCAATTTATCCCTCCTCACTTACCCCCTAGTAACCATAAGTTTGTTTTCTACATCTGTAACTCTACTTCTGTTTTGTAGATAAGTTCATTTGTACCCGTTTTTTAGATTCCACATATAAGCAATATCATATGATATTTCTCTGTCTGACTTACCTCAGTCAGTGTGACAATCTCTAGATCCATCCATATTGCTGCAAATGGCATTATTTCGTTCTTTTTTATGGCTGAGTAATATTCCATTTTATACAGAGTCATTGAATTTTGTAGTTTGTGTCCTTATAATTATTATGCTGTGATTTTTTTTCAGTAGAACAAGATTGCTATAAACCAATTCAGCAGAGTCTATTAGAAGACAGACATTCTCTTGATACTGCATGTATTTATCTTTTTAATTTTTAAAACTAACTAGACTTTATTTATAGCATATAGAATTGTACTCATTTACAAAAACTGAATGTTTATATTTGTTATAAAAGATCTTCATTTTAACAAAATATCAGCATTTAACTCTATGTAAACACACTGTTGATTCAGACCTTAAGATGAAGTTTATAAGGAAATTTAAAATTGAATTATCATATAATCCAGCAACTTCACTTCTGGGGATATACCCAAAAGAACTGAAAGGAGGTACTCGAACAGATATTTATATACTCATGTTTCTAGCCACACTGTTCACAATAGCCAAAATGTAGAAACAACCCAACACATTTATTTTAAAATTTAGTTTTAACTTATTATTGTACATACACCAAACATTGTTCCAGGCACTGTGGCACTGTGCTCTACTTTCAAGCTCAGATGACTAAGGCTTTATACGAACTGGAAAGTTTCATTGCTTTCAGCAGAGCTGGCACATAGTTTGTTTGAAACCCTGATTATGTAGAGAGACACTGCTGCACTCTCTAGACTTCCTGGTACATTGCGTATCAAGTCCTGTCTGACATTTCACCCTGTATACGGTGGACCTATTGCTGAGAACTGTGCTGACCAGGCTGCTATGAGTCTCATGACTTTTTGCCCAGTTTAAGACTAGATTCAGGCTTGCCATAATCTATCACGGTGACCTCACCTGAGTTGCTTTGCCAAGTCTGGACATCGCTTCATGCCTACCCAGTAATAAGGTAGCGTCCTCCAAATCTTTCCCATGTGAGTTCATATGCCTGCTCAAGACAGAAAGTGCTTCATCTAGAATAATGGTAAGCTTTTCCCTGCTGGGCTTTAGAGTCGACATATCACTTCATTTCTTTCATACCCGGCTTTGTGTATCCTGCACACATGCCTTAAACAGCTGTAGTCATCTTTAGTCAGATTTTGTTTACTTAAATCCTTGATTAGATTTCTGTGGATTACAGTGATATACAGAGGGCAAAACTTTGTCTTTCTAGCAAAGCAACTACTATTTTTTGCAAGAAATTCTAAACTTTGGTATGAAAAATCAAATTTATATGAGGTATTTCTTTTCCTTTTAACTTTAAATTTTAATTTTTCCTGAAGAAATAGCATCAGCTCTCAATATATTCTGAAAGGCAATACAAAGGTAAAGTAAATGGAATTTGGAGTCAGCCTGAATATAACAGAATCCTAATTCTTCCTCTAACTGATGCTGTAACATTATTCAGGTTATTCCATATTCCATGAGCTTCTGCTTTCCCACCTGGCAAATAGAGATAATCATAGTAACTATCCCTTAGGGATTTTCAAAGTATTACATATATTAATATATATAAAGCATGTATAAGACGTCCAACACATATTACACATTATAGAAGTATTTGTTGTCTTTATTTTTCAGGGTCCCTGCATTTGGAATGAGAGCAATTTTTATTAATATCTAGAAATTTTAATTGAATATCTAAAACATATCATTTACCAATGGAAGGAACCAACCTGTATAAAGTCAAAGTTCATTTAACTACATCTCTGACAAATGAATTTCTATCCAGCTCTTCAAATATGGCACAGGAATTCCATTTTATCCAACTCCTGATAAATTATGGTACAGTTTGATTTGTTGGAAAATTCTCTTATGCTGACATAAATGTGTTTCACTGTAATTTCCCCTCAATAACTGCTATCAACATTTAATTATAGATAGAGGGAGAAAGTACATACATTACCTCCCATCCATGAGTGTCTCAAGCCCAAAAGAGTAGCTGTCTTTTGACACACTGGATGCACCGTATCCTTAAATTAGCAGGATTTGGTTCCTCTAGTTGGCAATAGAAAATTTTTCATCAATATAATGATATTTATCCTTTAACCAGCATGCTTCATATATTTTTCTAGACCAACCAGAAAAGTGTTCAGAGTATCATCCAATGCATGTTTCACCATTTTAATTCACAGGAAGCTGTGGTCAAAGGTCCTGTTGAAACGAAAATATCAGCCTTATTTTCAGCCTCCCATAATCTATCAGGCCAATGAGGCCATCGAAGAAGTGATCAATAACAGACATAGCTGTATTTAAAATCAAGTTCTGAATCAGTAAACGTATGGGCCACTTAAAGTAGAGGAATGTCTCAAGCAAAATCATCACACATTGTGATCACACAGGTAAAAATTCCTTTGGAAATCAAGAACAGATTGTGAGGGAAGGCGAGAAACAATGGTCCTATGAGAATTTACCCAAACCAGGTCCTTTATTACCTCAAAGAACCCATCTCATTTTATGTCTGATTAGGTCAATGTAAATTATGTTGCTATGAATTAACTGCAAAGAAAATCATTACTAAAGGAGACTAAAGACTTTCCTATTACCAGAACAGAATGCTTCAACTGAAGGGTATCTTAACACCATGCTTCTGAGAGCAAAGCTAATTTCCTTTGATTTACCCAATGACTCCTGCGCCACTGATAATATTGTGGGTTTTTTGTTTTATATATTATTGTTGCTCGAGACTTTCTTTTCTTAGATAAAGATGATTTAAAGGGCCCCAAAAGGCTTAAAGTGGAAAGTCAAGTCACATTTCATTTTGTTTTATAATTAGGCATTCAAAAACCAAACAGTTCTAATTAAAATTGAGGAAATAAATGCAAAAATTGTCAAACTCATCATTGCAACTATCGTTTACTTATTTCATTGTCTAAATTAGTTCCATTAAAACTTGGTCATCTCAGGGGATTATAAATAAACACTAAGTTATATGTTTATGTTTTACAAGGTCATAGCTCTGGCTCCATCTCAAAACATTTGGACATCATCCATTTACCAATTTGCAAACTGCTGTATAGTAATTCAGTAGGCATTTGAGATTTTTTTAAGAGTTTTTAACTTTAAAACTCTAACCATGGGCTTCCCTGGTGGCGCAGTGGTTGAGAGCCTGCCTGCCAATGCAGGGGACACGGGTTCGTGCCCCGGACAGGGAGGATCCCACATGCCGCGGAGAGGCTCGGCCCGCGAGCCATGGCCTCTGAGCCTGCGTGTCCGGAGCCTGTGCTCCGCAACGGGAGAGGCCACAACTGTGAGAGGCCCACGTACCACAAAAAAAAAAAAAAAAAAAAAAAAAAAAAAAACCTCTAACCATGGCTAATTTGAGTGCACGCATCTAACTGTGAAAACAACTCCAATAAAGATGTAAAAAAAAAAAAAAAAAAAAGTCACATAAATTTCTACCAGGCAAGGAATGTATGGGTTACTCCAATTTTTATATCACCATCAGTATTTCATATCATTCATTAATATTCACTAATCTGGTGAAGAGATGATTTAATTTGCAATTCTGGATCAACACTGAAGTTAACATTTTCGATAAACATATGGGAAAATGCACATAACCTCTATCTCCTACCATATACAAAAAATCAATCCCAGAGGAATATAGATCAGAATGTAGAGGTGTAATAATAAACCTGCTATTAGACAATGTAAGGAAACATTTTCATGGCCTTGGGCTAGGCAAAGCGTTCTTTAAAAGGAAACAATTGAATTAATGGTAAAGAAATTATTGATTGATTACTAAGTTAAAATTAAGAATTCATGTTGATCAAAAAAATTAAAAACTGAAAATGCAAGCCACAAAATGGAAGGAGATATTTGCAGCAAATTTAGCTGACAGAAGACTTTTATTTGGACTATATAAAGAATTAGTCTAAAATAATAAGGAAAAGGCAGATGCCTTGATAGAAAAGAAAGGACATGAAAATCAAATAGAGATTTCTTTTGCAAGCTATCCAAATGCCTAATAAATATATGAAAATGCTAAACTTCATTAGTCAGTCATCAGGGAAATGCAAATTAATACAATGGTGAGCTACTCCTATAAGTTCACCAGAAAGGCTAAATTAAAAAGAACAATGCAAGATATTCCTGAGATGTGGGACAGTCAGAAACCTTATGCATTGCTACTGAGAGTAGATATTTACAAAACCACTTTAGAAGACTATGCAGTTATCCAATTAATTTAAACATACACATCTGTGATCCAGCAATTCACTCTTAGATTTATGCAAAATAGAAGTGTTTATGTAAAAAACAACAAATGATATAGTATATATGTATTATATAATATATATATATATATATTCATTTTACATTATTTTCATAGTACTTTATATTATTTTTAATAGCCCAAAGTAGCAAACAATACAAATGTCCATCAACACTAATGTGAATAAATGAATGGGATTATTAATAAAATACTACAGCCATGCACAAGAAAATAGACTTCAAAAACATAAATTGGAGCAAAAACAGGCACAAAAAATGCATATTTTATTATTTGAATTATATAAATTTCAAAAATAGATATATTATGGTGGGTTAAAAGTCAGAGCAATGTTTACTTTGGGGAATAAGTAAAAAGCTCATAAGTTAACGGGGGCATGAGATTTGATTTTAAGTTTCTGGGAATATTCTATTTCTTGACCTGGTGGTATTTACATGGTTATGCTCTGTGTGTAAAAGTGTATTTAACTGTATACTCATGATTCATGCACTTTTTCTTTATGTAAATTATATTTCAATGATATATTTGAAAATTACAAATGCTGTCTAGGTAGATGGTTTTAAGAATATATCTTAAATTTTCAGAGAGCAATTGTATGTAAGTCCAATTTTTTTTTAAAGACAATTTTTTCTAGCCTCTTAAATTGTTTTGTGTCCTGGAACATGAGAAATATCAGTTTTACATTTTATAGACAGTTCATTAGAAATTACTATGTGCACTATAAGTGAATGAGAAGTGTAGAACATCATTGTATTTGTGAAATACCACCTGGTGGCTAGCCCTATAGGCATCTCACATGACACAATCATATTTTATATTTTGGGAAGGATACAGAAGAGCTCAAATAGATAACAGAAATGGTTTCCCAATGAATACCTGACTGACTGAATCCATTAATCTGTCCCAGAATGTGGTTTTGAATATCACATTAAGTTGTAAGTTATTACTCCTATAAAACTATTTATAAGTTGCTAGAACACCAAAACTACTGGTGAGTAACAGATCAGGATGTAATAATTTACTTACAAATTTAAAAAATATTTTCTGTGCTATCATGCCTGCTGATACAGCATCTTCCATCTTAGCAAATTGTTTGGTAAAACATCTTCTAAGGATCTGAAATAAATTCTAAATATCATTGAAAAAAACGGCAAAATAGAATTGAGCCAGGAAATTGCCCTTCAAAAAGAAAGATCAGGGGGCTTCCCTGGTGGCGCAGTGGTTGCGAGTCCGCCTGCCGATGCAGGGGACACGGGTTCATGCCCCGGTCCGGGAAAATCCCACATGCCGCGGAGCGGCTGGGCCCGTGAGCCATGGCCGCTGAGCCTGCGCGTCCGGAGCCTGTGCTCCGCAACGGGAGAGGCCACAACAATGAGAGGTCACCGTACCGCAAAAAAAAAAAAAAAAAAAAAAAAAAAAGAAAGATCAGATTTAACGTTAGGATACTTAAAGTTCTTGTTAAATGTTAAAGCAGTCATTATCATATAACTCTGGATGCAATATGAAATGTAGGTAATAATTACCTGGTCACTGAATAATGCCATAGGCCTTGTATGAGTAGCAGCAGGAAAGCAAGGGGATGGGCCTGAGGTCAGTGTGTCACTTACCAGCTGTGTTGCCTTGAGACCATTTAGCCTATCAAAAAAAAAAAAAGGAATAATATTGAACTCTAAGGTGTTTGATAAACATGCTTTAGAATTGTTCCTTTCTTTCTCTATGGCACTGTCACAAACAGGTAAAAATCTACGTGGCTTGATTAAAGATGTCTAATAAATGTTTTTGAAATGTTCCTACATTTTTATTAACTAATAGTTTAAAATATGGTTATGTGTTTGATCCTTGAGTTATAATCAGAAATGCTCTTTTTTATCTCTGGTTACTCCAATGACATGTATTATTCTGTGCAAATAATACATGTTCCACACAAATGACACATTTTATTTTATTTTTTTACTTCCCCAATTTTCTTATTATTACTTTGGTTTAAGGGTATGTTGTCCAAATATATCTCCCTGCATAAATGATAATTTTTATGATCCAATTATTGTTCCCAAATATGATAACTGGTTTCAAATTTATTCATCCATAGAGACTTATTTTTACTACAAGTACATTAATCAGTATAATGAATGCAGGTGAGCAAAACTGTAAATATGCTAAAGAAAATGCGAGGAAAATGCATAATTAATTATCTTATTATACAGTTTTAACTATTTTATCTTTTTTATGTATTAACGAAGAATAACAATGAATGGAAAACCTCCTGGAAGGAAATATGAATTTCACTATATTTATTCCTTCAGTAAAACATGTGTAGTGAATACCTACTTTGTGCCAGTAACGGTAATCTATTAAGTAGGAATGTAAAAGGAACTAAAGATAAGAATCTCTGTTTTAACAGAACTTAACATTTGTGTGAAGGAGAGAGAGGATAAATGAGTAACCAAATGAATCCATGTTCAGAGAGTGATAAATGTCATCAAGAAAATGAAACTGATGTGAATGACTGAAGATGGTGATACCAAGCAGGACCCTCTGGGGCTCCTGAGCACAGATTTAAAATTATTTTGTACTTAATTTATACAACTTTTGTTATATTTATATTTAAGCATTTAATAATTTTAAGGCTACTGAAAGTGATATATTTTATGATTTTATTTTTAATTGCCTGTTGCTTATATAAAGAAATACAATTGATTTTGTGTATATTGCTCTTATATTCCACAACACTGCTAAACTCATTTTTAAGATCTAGTAGGATTTTTGTACTTTCTATAGGATTTTCTATATAAATGACTATGTTACTTGCAAAAAAAGACAGATTTACTTCTTACTTTCAAATTTAGACGTATTTTATTGAACTTACATATATACTGTATTTTATGGTAAATTATGTTGGTTTTTCAAATGTTAAACTGATTTTGAACTACTGTGATAAACCTCGAAGGACCATATATTAAGCTTTTGATATATTTTTACTATGATTTGCTAAGATTTTGCTTTACAATTACATCTATGAACATGAAAAAAAAAAGAAGAAGAAGGAAACTGTTTTCAATACTGAGGTCAGAAAATGACATTTAATGTGACCTCACTTTTACTTAACCAGAGCAATTCCAGGGGAAACGAGGGGTGGAAATCCAATTGGGGTGAATTGACCAGAGAACAGGTGGTGAGGAATAGAGTCAATATGTATAGAGTATACTTCCTAAATTGCTCACTGTGAGGGGACTTCCCTGGTGGTCCAGTGGTTAAGACTCCAAGCTTCCACTGCAGGGGGCGCAGGACCCTGTGTATCATGTGGTGTGGCCAAAATCAATCAATCAATCAAAAAATAAAATGCTCACTGTGAAAGGGAGGAAAAAAATAGGGTGAGAAACATGAGCAAAGGTAGATTCAAGGTATTTATAACTGCCTTTTTGTTTCATCTTTTTTAAGGAGAGATATTCCTTTTGTTTTCTTGATAATGAAAATGATCTAGTACAATAGGAGATATTTAGAATTCTGATTGGAGATATTTCAGGAATGAATTCTCTAAGGGGCCTAGAGGGTATGAGAATTAGAGAAAAATTGGAGAAGTTGTACAAAACTTTGACAGGAACAGGAAATACAATTTTCCTCGTAAGAGGCTTGAAGGCAGGAAATACTAGAGGCTGATAGTGTGGTATTGCAGATATGAAGTATTTTAGGCGTCTTGCTTAGATGAATTTTTAAAAATGAATTATGAGGTAAATCTCAGAGGAGAAGCAGAGAATTGAATTATTCCAAGTTTATAAAGAGGAAAGAACTATTCTCATTAGGTAGGAACAAAAATTTCCTAGAAAAATGTAGAAGGACTAAAAGTGACATGTTTTATTTATTTATTTGATTTTTTAATACCCCAACCGTATTCGAAGTATTTAACAATAAGCATTCAGGATTTCTGGAATTCTTAGAAATCAAAGGAATACTTCAGCATATAAAATAATGACTAACCTAAGATTTTGAAGTGAATTTACTTCTTTTTAAATATAGATATAAAGACTTAGACTGAGTTTGTCTAACAGCGATACTTAAAATGAGACATTTAAAATTTCTTCTAAAATTAATTAGAGACGTTTTAATTCAGCAATTTTCTCCCCTATGAAAGGAACAATGTGATTTTGTCTCTTTCTGGGTTAGTTTCATGCCTGAGATTGTTGAACTATTCCTTTAGCCCTACTGCATCTGCCTCCACGACAGGCATGTGCTCCCAGAGATTTTATCTATTTTAATCTAATATTTTGTCTTTTGCATGTACTTTAATTTTGAAAATATATAAATAGGTCTAATACTAAACTTTCCTCTTTCTTGCTTTTCAATACCTCCTACTCTGTTTTTCTAATACAAATCTGCCTAATCTGTGTTCTAAGCTTTGCACATAATGATGTTAATCACATAATGATTTTAATCACAGTGAATTGGAAATAAGTTCAATGAACTAGGAGTAAATGATAAAGTAAATCATGGAGGAATGCAATCTCTTGTAGTCATTGAAATAAAACAGTATTTTTGAAGAGCTCCAAAAACCGGAGATTTTTGTTACAATGCTAGATGAAAAAGCATGACACAAATTACATTGAAGTACTGTTTAATATTTCCTATTTTGCTCCAAAAAACTTAAGCTAGCTTACCAAATCTCATATTATTGAACACAGCAAAAATATATTAAACTTGGGAAATGATTAAAAAGGAAAAATTATTAGGGAAAATAAAGTGAAACATTAGCCAATTTTACTTCCAAAAATCTGTCAAAAGATGTTATATACATTTGCTGTATTTGGACACATAATTTACCCTAAGCATCCTCAAAAACAGGTATGCCTAATAAAAACCAAGTTCAGTTACCTAATTTAGAGCATCTGCTAGAGAAAGCAAACCAGCTGCTGCAGGGAAAGCCAGCTGAACTTGACACGTCACCTGCTAGACATTTCTGTGCTGTCTCAGACTCTTTTATCACTTGTCGTGCAAATTTAGTTCTCTTCAGTAGGAAGGGAGATGAAACGGAAGAGAAAAGTGTAACCAGCTTTCTGAAAAACACTATTGTCATAAATATACAACTGAAAAGAGACGAATTATTCTCTGGTTCATCAAGAGACAATCCCAAAGATCTCGACTCATTTATTTGCATTCAAATGAAAATTACCTCTGCTGCTGCTGCTGGTGATGATGGTGATTAACTACTGTCTCCACAATATTGTTTAAACAGAAAGTACAAGCCACTGATATGTTGACCTACAATCATACTCTCACTAAATGAACTATAGTGACCTTGGCATGGGAAGGATGCAGGTACAGCCCACAATTCCATGACCCCAAACCCTTGGGACCAGACATATATATTTTTTTAATTTTGGTAAGTAATACAACATATAAATTACGTGCTATGTTACACTTCATAAACAAACCTATTAATATTTCTGCAAGGAAACAAGTGGATAGTCTCACTTGGTTGGTTGAAAAAAGACTACAAATAACATAATAGCGTCACAGTTTAAAGCATGATTTGCTACCAAATAAATTTAAAAATTCTACAAACAAACTTAGTTTTTGCCATTTTTACTTTTTATTTAGGAACAGTAGGTATGGGGTCTTGACCTGAGCGTTCTGTGTAGGGTTGTTGTGAAAGTTAAGTGTGGGGTTTTAAGTCATTTGATTGACACTTGCTATGTGCTCATATACATTACGTATTTTGTCTGAGTTTCTGGCAGGCCCCAGGTCCCACCCAGCTTGCTATTTTTATTGCAAACAGGGAATGTAGAATATATATACATGTACGTGCAGCTGTTTTTCTATCTATTATTCATCTATCAGCTATCTACATACATACATAAAATATAAACATTTGATAGAATCTATTCTTTCTCTCTCTCTCTCTCTGTCTTTCTGCGTGTTTTAGATACCTTTAGAAACTCTACTTCAGAAATAACTGTTGATACTCTATTTGCAACACATTAGATTTCCCAACTCCCTATGATAGCATTTATTTCTTACTATTTTAACTTATTCACAAGATTTCCAACTGATCTGCACTAAAAACATAACTATAAAACTCTAAACAGTCACCATTATCAACCTCAAATAGTGCTCCTCATATTTTTATTAAAACTGATTTGACCTGATTCATTATACACATCAACTGAAGATTTATACACAGTTGAAGATCCACTGATAATGCTGAGTTTTTGTTGTGCTCCCCTGTCTGTGGTGAGAAATCTAATTGCATGTGTTTCTGCCTTGCTTAAGTCATTATTATTCTTGATAAATCCACAACAGTATGTACCAAGGTATATTTGCCAAGGAATAATGAGTCTTCTTTCACTATAATAGAACCCACTCCATTAAGGAAAATGCGCATTAGTAATGTGTTTTTTTGTGCCTTGAGTGAGGACTACATTATGAATCATTATTTCATTTTAGAGCAGATGATGTATGAAAAAATTCCAGGAAAACTTCAAGCCATCATCATTTGGGCTAATCCAAGTGATTCTAAAAAAGCATGTTAACATCACAATTTTACATGTAATGGACCAAGAAGAGAGAAATCTTGTTTCTCATTTGCAAGCCTGCTGTGATCAGCCCCCTACAGTCCCAGGAACTGAGGAAAATTGGCCAGAAATATCCTTTGGAAGGGGGTGAAGTGAAGTTTGCTGTCACGAAGGACATTGCCTCATACAGGGCAATTATTATGAATGGCACTTGCAAAAATGAGCTCTGGTGCCACTAGCATAGATGGAGCTTTAGACCGACTAGATAATTTGTTTAGTGCACTTACTCTTACATAGTTTTAGAAAACAAACATATCTGAAAAATCATATGAATACAGCTGTCTCTAAATGTCATTGAAATCATTTTTAAATGATTTTATAAGTAATGCTAATTTTTTTTTCTGTTTTCGAAAACATTGCAATGTTGAGTAAATTGCGATTTACTCACCTGAGCTTCACACAACCCTAGGAAGTAAGCACAATGTATATCACTGTATTACTGTGGAGGAAAGAGAGTGTGGAAAAATGAAATACCTTGCTTAATATCTCAAGCCAGGATTAAAATTCTAAAGGTCATGATTATAACTACTAAGCAATAGGTATACTTGTTCATCTCGAAAAAAAGAATCAGATTTAAAAGTATGGAGCAGACCTTAAGCTAGAGACACTTTTTGATATTAAGGCAAAAGTCTGGGATTGTGGAATGGAGATCAAATCAGAGTTTTAAAATAAATCAGTAAATCAAGTCATTACCTTTTTTAATCTTAATATTACACATATTACCTGATTTTTTTACTTCTTTTTATGTTTTCTACTCTTCCCAAAACCAATTTGGGCAAAAGAAATAGTGGAATAAGATAGACAGGAATAAGTAAGGGTTATGCTAAATTATAACACTACCTGAGTCAGCTTCCACTTCCAGCCCATATGGATGAACAGAGAACAGGTTTAACTAGTTGATAGTGCTAGAAAGTGAATAAGTAGTTGCCTGAGGGGAGAAAGGGCACAGGAAGGGGAGAAATAAATTTCAAAAGGGTATGAGGAAGCTCTTGGAGGTGATGATGTATTCAGACTCTTGATTGTGCTGATACTTTCACAGATGTAAAAGGGAAGAACTTAAGGCATAACTTTGAGAGTTATCTTCATATAACTGGCATTTGACATATTGAAAGTGGATGGGATAACCAAGAAGCTGTGAGTTTTGGAATTTTCATCTCCCTGGATATTGAAATCACTAAGAGTTATAGAAGCAGAAATTATGAGAATTAGACATCTAATCAAGAATTATAGTCATAGAATGAGAAGCCAGCTTGGGTATCTGAAAACGTCTGCAATATGAAGAGATACAGGATGGTTTACTCTGATGACAGAAGATGCAGACCTGAATGTTTTAAGGAAGAATAGAATAAGGAGGTTCTAGAAGTAGCATTGGGGAGCGAAGCACAGAGATTCAGAAACTAACAATTTAAAATCAATGAAGTGCACAGAAAAGGCACAGGTATATGAGCAGAGAAGTGCAGCGGGTACTGCAGAGTCATTGGATTTTACTGCATTTTTGCAGAAAGTTTTGTAGATTAAGATAGTTGAAGATTGTATTTGAGTAGCTTGGCTGTAAATTGTATTCCTTTAGACTCTATGTACCTGAAATTTACTCTCAGATTATGTCTGTTTTTCTTATTTTGAGGAAATAAAATTTTAACCCTACAGTTATGAAAAATCATTTTTCCAATATAAAAAGTTAACAGAACCCCGGGCAATAGTTAGTGTGTTGATTACTAATAGCCACAGAGAATTTAGATTACATTAGAGTTAACATCTGCATCAATCAAAGTTTGGTTAGCCAGAAGCAATAATATCTACTACTATACTGAAAAGTACTGGTTTCTGGTTCACTACTGTATTGTAAAGAGAGTAAATAAAGAACAAGAGAAGACATCACATTTTAATCCCACTAAGCCAAGTTGACAGTTTTATTGATTAAAGATCAAGAATTACCTATTTAGTAATATTTTCTAAATGACTATGTATTTTAGTCATTTAGTCTACAGAGCACAAATGCAACTGAAACCAAAGTATTAGTTGAACTAGAAAAATGAAAGTGAGCTCCACAGATAGCACATGAAAAAAATGTGAAAATAATTCATTCCAATGACTGATTCCTAATATTTGAAACTTCCACCAATAACTAGCCCAAAATGCACACATAGAAATATATGTGTTACTTTTATACATAATTAGCAACACCATAACATTATATAGACAAAGGATGAATATTTGTCTTATTACATAAGTGTCACACTATTGAATGAATGCTAGTATGATAACAGTTTCCACCTTAGGGCTCTTGTAGCTGGGATGTTATTCGCCAGTCTCTGGGCATGATGGGTTTCTTCTTGTCTTTCACCCTAGTTGTATGTCTATTACCTTAGTACAAATACTACTTATGTGAGTTACAGAGATTATTCAAACCATATAATAAATTCCATCATCAAATACCAGGATTCAAATTGATTCTTAAATTATAAGCATTGAAGGGATTTTCTTTGTCTTCTGTATAATTTTCCTTTCTGTCACAAAGTGCAGCAATACCAATATTTAGAGGCCTCCCCTGGATCTAATGGTTAGCTGTAGATGGTCTACTTCGTGGATCATTTTGGCAGTATCTTAATTCCATTCAGATTTTCCTCTCCAACCTAGCACCATTTTGAACTTCCTCTGACATTCCTTTAATTGTTTTTTGTCAAAGAATTTGCTGACAAGTTCTGAAATAAATTTTTATTATCCTGAGAAAAAGTTGATTACAAACGTAAGCCACTGCCATAAATAAACCAAACATTTTACCAGCTCAAGTTTCAATAAAATGTCTATTTTCTTATTCTCCTTTTAATTTGTTTCATGATTGCTAATGCTTAATCTAAACAAATCAATTTAGAGAATGTTCCAATAATGTTACCCGCTGATCTTAACTCTAAAATAAGCCAGAGATACAATGTTTCTGGTATGGAAGTATGAGATAGGAAAATACATTAAAATATTCCTTTGACTTAATGAGGATTTTTATGTGGAACTACATGTTGTTGATTGTTGTTTATTAAGTGTTAATGCAGAAATAACTTATATTTCTTTAAATTCAGGTGAATGCGGTAGAAAAAGGTGATATTTTATTTGCTTCGCTTCTGAGAATGCTTTACATGTGAATTTAGTGTATTTAGATAATTTCTAAGTTAAAGAGCCAATGAACGTGCTACTTCCAAGTAAAACTACAAAGATCACTTTGGATGGGTAATTTTAAGTATTCACTTTGCTTCAAAAATTGCGAGTAATAACTTAAAAATCAGACTCTCAAAACATAGGATGTCACAGGCAGGCGGCATTCCACATTCAGTGTTGTGTAGAAAAAGAAATGCTAGCCTGACAGAAAGGAAATGCTATGAGGTCACTATAAGAAAGAAAGAAAAATAAGGATGCATTGTTTAAAAGAATGAAAAAGTTACAAAAGTTCAATGTTTCATATATTTAGAAATCATATTCCAAAACCTATTTTTATTTTGGTATTTTTATTGCAGTCTTCCATTGCAAATAGGTAGATCATTAGAAGAATATAAAGCTAGGTCAGAATGAAAGATGGATTATGTTTATAGATTCAATTTTGAGCTGAGCTACATAGTATTGAAGATGAAAGAATAATGATTACTAATTTCAGCATATCACTTTAGAGTTAAGAGACCTTCTTAAGCGGTCTTATTTGACATTCAAAATGACCTTGTCTGATGGTCATTGATTTCATCCTCCTTTTACTAATGAAAAATTTGGAAGAAATATTGAGTAAATCATCTGAAATCATGCAGCCAATGATTACTAGAGTTTGGACTTGATACCAGGTCTCCTGAATTTGGACCCAAGGACTGTCATATATGCAGTGGAGAGAACGACCACTAGAGATATGAAAGTCTAAATAAATACCACTGCAGTTTTCAATGTTATGTATTCAAATTATGAGTGAAGTCTAGATTTTGTTGTTGTTCTTGCTTGGTGTTTTTTGTTTGTTTGTTTCTTGTCTATTCCAGTGGCAGGATCTCTTGCAATATATATAGTTTGGCCGCCATGATTCTTGTAGCATTCAGAAGGCAGCCTTACTGTTACTAATAATTTCACTGTAATTATACAAATTACAATTTCTCTGTGTTTACACTCTGATTTGAAAACAATTAGGAGGCAGTTAAATGATGTTTCGGTACCTGTAAAATTTAAGGGCCACTCTTTCGGGTTCTGCACCCAATTTTACCATGGGGAGGGGAGCTTCCCCCATACCACCAAGCAATTCTCCAGACACTAGCTGGGCATTCTACAATTCAATTCAGTTCAACTCAATTCATACACCATTTACCTGATCTACCCAGAGACAGCATCAGATTCCATAAGTTAAGAGGTCAGCCCTACCAGACTGCCCCACCCCACATACCTGAGACACCAGGCACAAGCCCAGGTGTCACCTGTGCTTCTGACTGACTGACTGTAGATCAGAGTTTCCCACAACCTCCTCCTTGGGTTCTATTATTTGCTAGAGTGGTTCACAGAACTCAGGAAACACATTTATTCACCAGATTACCAGTTTTTTAATAAAAAGATATAACTCAGGAACTGCCAGATATGTAGGGCAAGGCATGGGGAAAGGGTGGGAGCTTCCCTTCGCTCTGAGAGCACCATTCTCCCCAAACCTTCACACGTTCACCAGCCCAGAAGCTCTCCCACACCCAGTCCTTCTGGATGTTCGTGGAGGCTTCATGACTTAGGCAAGATTGAATAACTCATTGGCCATTGGTGACTTCAATTTCTAGCCCCTCTCCCTTCTCTAGATGTCCTGGGGTGGGACTGAATGCTCCAACCCTCTAACCACAATGTTGGTTCTCCTGACAACCAGCCCCCATCCTTAGGTGCTTCCAAATGTCACCCAGTTGTGTTAACATAAACCCAGTTGTGGCACAAAAGAGCTTGTTATGAATAACAAGACGCTTTATGGCTCTGAAGAGTTTTTTAGGAATTGAGGACAAAAGACTAAATATTATCACAAAAATGCTACCATTGTTCTTATTTATCAAGAAATTCCTCTTACGATGAGCAAATGAGCGCGAGCGAGGGCATGAAATTTAAATTCCACTCAGGGGAGAAAGTGCTGTGCTTCGAGCCTGACCCCACCAAGGCGCGAGTGCTGTACGATGCCAAGATTGTCGATGTTATTGTTGGGAAAGACGAAAAAGGCAGAAAGATCCCAGAATATCTGATCCATTTTAATGGTTGGAACAGAAGCTGGGATAGATGGGCAGCTGAAGATCATGTCCTTCGTGACACCGATGAAAATCGGAGATTACAGCGTAAATTGGCAAGGAAAGCTGTAGCTCGCCTGAGAAGCACAGGAAGAAAGAAGAAGCGCTGCAGGTTGCCTGGTGTGGATTCTGTCTTAAAAAGCCTCCCTGCTGGGCCTCCCTGGTGGCGCAGTGGTTGGGAGTCCGCCTGCCGATGCAGGGGATACGGGTTCGTGCCCCGGTCTGGGAGGATCCCATATGCCGCGGAGCGGCTGGGCCCGTGGGCCGTGGCTGCTGGGCCTGCGCGTCCGGAGCCTGTGCTCCGCAACGGGAGAGGCCACAACAGTGAGAGGCCCGCATACCGCAAAAAGAAAAAAAAAAAAAAAAAAAAAGCCTCCCTGCTGAAGAAAAAGATGAAAATGTTGAAAACTCAATAAGCAGTTCTTCTGATGACAGTAGTGAAGAAAAGGATGAAGAAATAAGTGAAGAAAGTGATATTGAAGAAAAGACTGAAGTGAAGGAGGAACCAGAGCTGCATGCAAAAAAGGAAATGGAAGAAAGAACAATAACTATAGAAATCCCTGAAGTTCTGAAGAAGAAGCTTGAGGACGATTGTTACTATATCAACAGGAGGAAACGGTTAGTGAAACTTCCGTGCCAGACCAACATCATAACTATTTTGGAATCATACGTGAAGCATTTTGCTATCAATGCAGCCTTTTCAGCCAATGAGAGGCCTCGTCACCATCACGCTATGCCACATGCCAACATGAATGTGCATTATATCCCAGCAGAAAAGAACGTTGACCTTTGTAAGGAGATGGTGGATGGATTAAGAATAACCTTTGATTACACTCTCCCATTGGTTTTGCTCTATCCATATGAACAAGTTCAGTATAAAAAGGTGACTTCGTCCAAATTTTTTCTTCCGATTAAGGAAAGTACCACAAACACTAATAGGAACCCAGAGGAGCTCTCTCCAAGCCCACCTTTGTTGAATCCATCCACACCACAGTCCACAGAGAGTCAGCCCACCACAGGCGAGCCAGCCACCCCCAAAAGGCGCAAAGCCGAGCCGGAAGCCTTGCAGTCTCTGCGGCGGTCCACACGCCACTCGGCCAATTGCGACCGGCTGTCGGAGAGCAGCGCCTCGCCCCAGCCCAAGCGCCGGCAGCAGGACGCGTCTGCCAGCATGCCCAAGCTGTTCCTGCACCTGGAAAAGAAGACACCCGTTCATAGCAGATCATCCTCACCCGTTCCTCTGACCCCTAGCAAGGAAGGGAGTGCGGTGTTTGCTGGCTTTGAAGGCAGAAGAACTAATGAAATAAATGAGGTCCTCTCCTGGAAACCTGTACCCGACAGTTACCCCCCAGGTGACCAGCCACCTCCACCCTCTTACATTTATGGGGCGCAACACTTGCTGCGATTGTTCGTGAAACTTCCAGAAATCCTTGGAAAGATGTCCTTTTCTGAGAAGAATCTGAAGGCTTTACTGAAGCACTTTGATCTCTTTCTGAGGTTTTTAGCAGAATACCATGATGACTTTTTCCCAGAGTCTGCCTATGTTGCTGCCTGTGAGGCGCACTACAGCACGAAGAACCCCAGGGCGATTTATTAAGGTTTTGATGGTTCTGGAAGAACAGCTTCTCTATCTAGCTTTGCACTCTCGGTTCCCGATAAAGAACTAGGGAGTTGGTGGGCCTTCCTTAGAGCGAATGCGACACCCGCCTTGGGGGGGTGTGGCAGAGGCGGGCCCATTTGTTTGAGTTGCTTACCTACCGTAGTTATTTCTGTTAAGGATTACTTCCTAGGTACCTGAACGGCCTCCAACATGTGACCCTTGCCACGGTACATGTCATCTGTGACGGCGGGAAAAGAGCAGCTGTGTTCACAGTGAAATGTTCACGAAAGTGTGCGTAGGTTGGGCTGTTTCAGTAGACGGAGTTACTTTTTAGCAATAACCACATTTTTAAACTATTTGTTAGCATTAAACAAAATTGTTTTGCAAACCGTTTTCATTCTTGTGATGAGGCTGAGCAACAAAACATTAGTTTTACTTGGAAACCGAAAAGTAGTCCCAGAATATTTTAGAGGGGGTTGATATTGATGGCAAAAAGAAAATTTGCAGCTATACATTTGCTTGTTACAGTTCCTTTTCTATAAAACCTTATTTTTGGTGATCTAAATAAAGCATTGCCTGAAAAAAAAAAAAAGAAATTCCTCTTGTCCCATTATCTCTACGTGGCATGACAAACATTTGTTTACCAAGCATTGGTTCTTCCCATCTCCCTATAAATTGTCTTCCTCCCCTTTGGAATCCCAGACCCCTACCTCTTCTCCTTAGCTCAGCATGGCACACAAGCCTTAACTGCCTGTCTTGAATCCTCTCAATTCTATGTGAGGCTCCATATACACAAAATTTCATTTTTTTCTCCTGTTAATGTCTTATGTCAACTTAATTAGTAGACCAGGCAAAAGAACCTACAAGAATAGAGGAAAAATGTTTCCTCTTCAACAGTACTAATATCAATTTTTTAGTTATGGACATTGTACTATAGTTTTATAAGTGGTTATCACTAGCCGAAGTTTGGTAAATGTTACAATGTAATCGATGTAGTACTTTTGGAACTTGCCATAATTACATAATTATTTCAAAATACAAAATTGAAAAAAAATTCTCAAATGTAAAACAATGTTTCTTCTTATGAGGTAGCCTTTTTACATAGTACAAAAGCCTGCTAAAATGATGTAATCTGAAATATAACAAATACATCAGCTTAGATAATTATAAAATCCAAACATTATGTAGAAAATAAGATATATATTTTAAAATTTCTTAAGTATTCTTTTATCCATGGATGAATAAAATATTTATTCAAAAGTTAAGTCTGAAATAGAATCATTTATTCAGTCTTTCTTCAATGAACATTAGTTGAAAGCTCACTAAGTGCTTAGAGTTTATTGGATAACCATTGCTTGGATTGCTTTTTGGAATGATGAAATAGCTATATACGAAAACTATGGCAGGGGAATTAGCAAAATGGGGTACTGGGAGGAGTAGCCCTAAAATTTCACTATAAGTAACTATCATAGAGGCCAAATGAAACCTGAACTACTATATGTCAACAAGATCATAAAGAAGGTTCAGACTCTGCTCACTCATAAGTTATAGCCTGTAACTTTATGGCCTCATTGTAAATGATATTGCATTTTTATGCTTGAATTTTTCATATTAACTTAATACAAAGTAGCAACATAATAAATATTTTATAACAAATTGTCTCCTTATTCCTTTAATAAGAAGAATCAAATGGCCCCAGCTACTAGTAAAATCTTAATGGAAACTTTATAACTATTTGGGAATGTTATTCTTTTCCCTTTGTTTTCTGTATCAACTATTTACATTTCTAGATTCTTTGATTTTGTAGATCTTTCTCCCATCACTTTTGAGATGAAGCTCCTCTATCTCAGAAGAACTTTTCTTGAAATAGATTATCTATTTTAAAAATACAATCATAATAACTAATAAATTATAGAAAGTTGTTTTTGTCATTTATTCATACTAGTTTAACAGAAGTGGGCTTCTCCTACATAACAGGATTTGATTCTCAAGAGTAGTATTTTCCAGTAACTATGAATAATATTAAACATGCAAAATAAGTACTATTGAAAACATATGCGATATTTAGGGGAAATGAAACATTTTTGCAAGTGTAATTATAGAGAGTGCTTTGTTCCTTTTATATTTTAGTTTTCCTCCACTTGTTTTGCCTTGAGATGGAAAAAAATGCTTTCGATCATATTCCCTTTGTAGTGTTTTGGAAGACTTTGGAGAGAGAGGAGTGTTGCACTTGTGAAATCATTTTTAGGGAAACTAGTATGTGAATCGTAAGAGCACTGTACCCGTTCCCATTTTATTTTTCTGGCTAGTGTTCCTGAATTCAGCACTATGCAATTATAGTAACTGCCAAAATGAACACTAACTCAATAGAAATAAGAAAACGGGCCCACTGTTCTTGCTTTTGAAAAGTAATTACTTACTGGCATCAAGAAAATAAGAATCGTCATGTAAAAAATACTAAATAGGAATACTGGAAAATTTTATGGCAGCACATGAAGCTATTTTGACTATCTTGTGTAAAACAGGTCAACAGGAACCATTCAACATAACGTGTCTGAAATATCTAAATATCTCTGAATTGCTTTTTTCCGTTGTATTTCAGCTTTCTTAGAAAGTCAATTTTGGTCTGATATGAAGAGACAGAGGAAACATTTTTTAAAGTGTTTTTTAGTTTAGAAACCCTGCCTTACATTCATCATCTCCATAACTAAACCTAGGATTATGTTTACTGCCCCTCGAAAATTAGTCTTCTCCAGCTTGTGTAGTTTTGCAGTTTCCAGCGCATAACTAGGTCCTTCTAGCAGTGATTTAAAAAACAAACAAACAAAAAACACTCTAGGGTTCCCAGGGACAGTTTAAATATTCATGGGAGAGGACCAGCTCTTATTCTAGCAATTTATGGGTGAGGTCCAGCCCACAATTTTATGATGTGCCCCCTCAAAGGATCAGACAATCTCCCTGCTGTGTTTCTTCCTCTTCCTCAAGAGAGACAGCCCTCAAGAGAACGCTCCACTCATGAAGCAACACTAGTCTGATAGATCAGATTTATCATTGTTTACAATTAATTTTAAGTGTTTACAAGAATAGTTTACTTCAAAAATTAAAGAAAAATATTAATGTAGATATTTCCATACTTTCATAAAGCATTCTGAACAACATAGTAGAAATCACGTCTTGTTGGGAATTAGACTGAGGTTCTCATTGGTCTTTTTTTTTTTTTTTTTTTTTTTTTGCGGTACTCGGGCCTCTCACCGTTGTGGCCTCTCCCGTTGCGGAGCACAGGCTCCGGACGCGCAGGCTCAGCGGCCATGGCTCACGGGCCCAGCCGCTCCGCGGCACATGTGGGATCTTCCCGGACCGGGACACGAACCGGTGTCCCCTGCATCGGCAGGCGGACTCTCAACCACTGCGCCACCAGGGAAGCCCCTCAATTATGCTTTTTACCTTGTCGGTTCTTCCCCCAGGTATGTTTGTGACTCATACTCTCATCCTCTACATCTTTACTCAAAGATTGCCTTCTCAGTACCATTAAAACAGGTCACTCTTTTTAAAATCACGCATCATCCCCTTTTCCAATTCTCCTGATGGCCTTTATGACACTCATTTACTTTCATGTATTTATGTTATAAAAATTCTTAAAATGTGGTCTGCAGCATTCAATGAGTCCTCAAGGCCTTTATAGGTTATCCGGAACACACAGACTATTTTCATAATAATGTGATGGCATTACTTGTTTTTTTCTCCACTGTGTTGCCATGTGCATTGATGACACAAGAGCAATGGTGGGTAAAGCTGCTGGCCTTTTGGCACAAATCCAGGGATGGCACCGAACTGCAGTGGTCGACTAGTATACTACATTCATGAATGGTCACTTTATTCTTCATCGTCATGTACCTACACATTTTTAAAGGCAATCCTATTTAAGAAATCTCTTGAAAAATCGATAGCAATTACTCATTTTCATATATCTGGATCTTCAAGTGGACCTAATTTTAATCTTCTGTAGATGAAATGGGACGTGTGTATAAGTACTTCTATTACACAAAGGTCATCTCGAGGAAACACACTTGTGCAATTATTTGAGATGCAAGCCAAGCCAGCTGATTTTTTAAAAACATTTATTTTTACTTGAAAGAACAAGTGACAGACAAACTATGGTTGTTCAGACTTGGGTATTTCCAGATATTTCTTGAAAATGAACCAAGTGAGCCTGTCCCTTGAAGGAAAACCCCTGACAGAATTCCTTGCCTCTTGTGTGGGTCTCAGCCTACTGATGGTGATGTTCTCTGCTACCAATGCCTGAGGGACTCACCTGGTCTGGTGCCAACAGACATCCCCTCTCACCACCACCAGGGCCCTTGTTGTGACTGGGCAGACTTCCCAGTTCTTATTAGGATTACAGGACGTACCTCAGCAAAACCATCAGGAAGCTTCGAATAAGACAATTTATTACTCAAAGTCCTGGAAGGTACCTGGTACACCTGAGGCTCACACAGCAAGTGTCGTGGGTAGAGAGAAAGAGAGGGAGTGTGGACTTGGACTCTGTCTTTTATAGGTGGGGTGCCTAGGATTTTGTGAGCTAACTCTTTACTGGTGCATAAACATAAGGAGTTGGAATTAGGGTGAGGGTAGGGAAAAGCTGTCGGTTATCTAGGTCACTCGGGGCTTGCTTTCTTTTTTCTTTTTTTAATTGTTATTGGAGTATAGTTGACTTGCAATGTTGTGTTAGTTTCATGAGTACAGCATAGTGAACCAGTTGTATATATACTTATATCCACTCTTTTTTAGATTCTTTTCCCATATAGGTCATTACAGAGTATTTCCCCCATGATAACCATAAGTTTGTCTTCATCTGTTACTCTATTTCTATTTTGTAAATAAGTCCATTTGTACCTTTTTTTTTTTTTAGATTACACATATAAGTGATATCATATGGTATTTGTCTTTGTCTGACTTACTTCACTCAGTATGACAATCTCTAGGTCCAGGGCTTTCTAAAAGGGGACCTTCTTGGGTAGAACAGTCTGGTTCCTTATCTAGTTATTTTGACAGTAGCTGTGTCACACAGCTGGCAATATGTTTATTCAAGATAAATAAATGCCTTTAAAATGGATGCCTTGGTAATCAAAAGCTTAATGTTAGGCATTTACATTACAATTAAAAAGGTTAATGCTAGGCACTACATTGCCAATATACAATTAAATTTTTAAGCAAAATTTAGCATTTTAGAAAACTTGTATCAGTGTCCCAGTATTAATGGCTTTTCTGATGAAATTGGTAGTGACTTTTTATATTGTATAATGAAATATGTCAACATAAGACATAATCACCATTTTCTTAATGGCTAATATATGAAGTTACAAAATCATGCATATGTGAGAGACCCATTCAAAGTGAAAGAATCACCAGTGGATTTTAATGTAAGAGAAAATGAAGAATTCATTGCCATAGTTACAGATTCCACTTTGCAAACAAACTCTAAGAAATTAATAGTTATTTAGTGTTGATGTCATATCAGAGAAATATATCCAGCATCATCTTTAAAGGCTGGTAAAATACCCTTCTCTTCCAACTACATAACTGTATGAGGTGAGCTTGTCTTCATTTTCTTCAAGGAAAACAACATATCTCAATAGACTGAATGAAGAATGCAATACATAAATCCAGTTATTATCTAATTAGTAAGATATGCAAAAAAATAGATTTGCAAAAATATAAAACAATGCCACTCTTCTATTTTTATATTTTGGATTTGAAAAGTATAGGTTTTTTATAAAAGTAGGTTAACCTGTAATAGGTTAATTATTGTCACTTTTAAACAAATATATTTATTCTAAAAGTTTATTTTAATATCTAATATGGTAAATATCAACAGATATCAACATAGACAGAAGCTTTTTGTGATCTGCAACCATTTTTAAGAGAGCACAGAAATCCTGACTCCAAAATATTTGAGAAAAACTCTTCTAATATTTTATTATTCATTTGTATATTATGCTTATTGTGTCTTGGCCTATATCAATTACTTGTTACTATAGAACAAACCACTCAAAATCTCAGTGGCTTAAACCAACAATGCTCAAGCCACTGAATCAGTGGGGTATTTCTGCTGGGTGATCTGAGCTGGACTCAGGCACACAGAGCTCTGCTTTGATAGTGAGCTTGGCATTAGAAAAATAAACTCAAAAAAGGAAAATTTTTGACAGTTTTGGCTTCCAGTGTATCCCCATTGCCTAGAAGTGCCCTTGTCATCCTGCATGATCAATAAACAGTTGCAAGGTAACAAAGAAATTGCAAGAGGTGCTAATCTGACAGAAATTAAGTATCATATCATTGTTTGTTCTCTTGGACATTGAAACATACTAGTATTTGCCAGGTGAAGATTGCTAACATAATTTAAGCTCCTTGAGAATGAGAACTAAACTCAGCACCTTATAAGCCCTCAATAAATATTTGGTATATTAAGAAACATCTCCTTAATGAATGGAAAAACAATTAAAATATTAAAAGAAATAGAAAAATTATTATATTTGAAAAATTAATAATTTATTTATCTCCTTACCTAATGTTAGTTAATACTTCTAAGAGAGGTAATTATGTAGACATATATTTTACATAGAAAAAACTAATCATGAGTTATATAAAACAAAACCATAGATAGGAACATGAAAAAGGAAGACTCAAGTTAATGCTGGCATTAACTTCCTTTTTTCCATATTTGCTCTTTTACTCTCTGTCATTTGTTATACACCAAGGAGATAACAGTGTTTCTAAAGATTCTCCCCAAAAATTAAATCACCAATTTTTAATAGCGCTATCATTTATAATTTTGGAAAACACAAACAATAAAAAATCAGAGCAAAATCAGTAAGTCAAATGATGCTATTAAAATAATAACTATGCAATTATGTTATTGTAATTTTTTAAAAACCAAAGTACAAAATGCCAAATTGAAATTATATAGAATATATGTAAATAAATTTCTTTTCAGAGATAGTACTGTCACTTCTGAATGTGCATTGACTTTTGTAGCTATTCTTTCTTCAGTTACTGAATGAAAATAATATTTGCAAGAGCGATTTTTATCTTCACCTCAAAAAAAGGTATGCTTAATACATCCACGTGTGGTAGGAAAAGTATATGTGCCCTTTATTAGAAAAGCTTCATAAATAATTAATGTTCTCTAAATCATCATGCATGCCTGAGGACTAGTAGAAATACAGTTACACACTAGTTTTTAAAGATCAGAGTTCTAAAACATTCTTCTTGCCCAAAGTTTCACAATGGGCAATGATAAAATATGCTTGGCCTACTGGCCCCTCTGTTGGACCTTGCTAATTGTCTAGGGCAGACAAAATTTTCAGAGGGCCACAAATGGTGTGGACTTTTAAAAAGTATTCTCCGCTGAAATATGATGGTTACAAAATGCACTCAGTTCTTTAGTTTGACTAAAATATCTTTCAGATAGAAGAGCAATGAAATCGACCTTTCTAGGTCTTTTGGCTAAGTTCTGAGTAAAAAGCCACATAAAATTCAGGTCTTAAATGACAGTTAAAAGCTTGAAAATGTGTAGGCAAACTAAAACCATTAAAATTTCATTTGTAAGCTAAGCTATTCAATCTAATAGGTACTCTTCACATTTATCCAATCAATATGGATAAAATGCAAAATTAAAAATCAGATATAGTCTATAGATCATAGAAAGCTATCTCACTCATAATTGTGTTCTTTTGATACTGGCTACTGCCTAATACAAGCAATTTTGTGTAATATTATAGGGAAAGAATCAGAAGATTATTCAACCCCCTAGTGAGAAACAGCAGGAATCTTATCTGTGCTATTCTTGATTGCTCCATAGTCTTTTGAAATTTTGATCTTGAAGAAAAAGAATACTAGAATATTTTGCAATCTCACGTTAGTTTTTCAGTGAACCAACTTACAGCTAATAAGCATAGACTCTTTTTACATATTATTTTTCAGGCTACATTACATCTTACTGCAATTAACAGAACCCACAGAAAATAAAATAGCATGTGATTACTTATAGGACGTGTCTGAACCCAGGAAATTAAAAAAGAAATAAAAAAAAACTCACTCTGCTAAAAAACTTCGAAGTAAGAAAAATATATAGACTATAGTAATTGGAGGAAAAATGCCTTTGCCAGTATGTCAGTTTGGGAAAAATTTAGGCAATAATTCATTTGTAATTTTTGGAAGTAAGTAGATAAGAAAAAAGACTTTTAAAATATGATTTATATGTTTTTTAATAAACATGTACTATTTAAATATTATTTCTTTGTAGGGAGGGTTATACATACACACTTGCATGTGCATGTGTGTGTAGACACACACACACACACACACACACACACACACACACACCACCACCATCATGTATTCTTCTCCAGAACATAGAAGTTTATAAAGGTACACATTAAAGTCAGTAACTTCTAATCATTTTGCTGGGAAAATAAATTAAAAAATTAAATGTGTGATTTTAATCTCCCACATATTTTATGATGTTTCTTTACACTACAGCAATAAAAAAGAAGTTCATGTAATGTCAATGCTAATAAATATCACAGACCCCAAAATGCCTCGTGATTTTTTTTCAGTTTTGCTTCTGGTCATGGTCTTCTCACCATCTTACTTAGAACAATTGTATTCTTTATAGTCCAGCTCAAATTGTACCTCCTTGAAGCCTAGAGAGCAGCAGTCTCTTCCATCAAGGAAGTGATATGACACTTTATATATTTGTCTTGTTTTTGAATTCATTTATTCATTCACTCAACAATGCCTACTTCATTCAGGTTACTGTTATAGATACTGAGGAAACATCTTGGATCCTGTACTCAAGGATTTTTTTTTTTTTTGTAATTTAGGTAAATCATAAATGAGTAACTATTTGTGTCAGCCTGTAAGTGGTATAAGAGGAAAACAAGCATTGGGTAAGTGGGTAAGGATGCTATTTTCTATTGGGTAGCCTAGGAAGGCCTTTCTCATTCTGTTGTCTTCCCTCATCTGTTTATAGACTTGTCACTTACTTGTCACGTAGTGTTTATGGCTTTTATTTCTTTATACAACCTCCAGAGTTCCAGCTGTTATGGGGATTGCCTGTACCCATTCACACCCATCTATGATGTTTCCTTCCACAGAGAAGAAACATAGCACTGCTGGGTTCTCTTCATTCCTCTCACATCCTCTCATAATGGCATGTATTCAGTTGCATAATGATCGTGCTTAAGCCTAGCTCTGTTTTTTCCTCTCCTCTTTTTCTAGGGAGCCACCTTTGACAAAGTGTGTGTAGGTAGGATGGTTCTAAACTGTGATTGTCTGAGTGACTCTGTCTATATCCAGGGTCTGTTATTAGGAAGACTCTTAGTCCACATGTATAAGCCACAGTCTTAAATGTTGACGTCATCACTTACAAATACTGTATTTTGCTCCCATATGCTTAACCTACTTCTTTTATTTCTTAACTCATTTGAAATCCAATGAGGAAGAGGGAGGTTATTCAAAGCACCATATTTAGGAATTATGTAGAAAGGGCAGGTCTAGAAAAAAAATGGTCTAGAAAAGAAGAAACAGAGATGAATGAGGAAATCCAGGAGTGCCTCTTAGGAAGGAATCTAAACGATAGTAGCTCATTTGACAAAGGGAGAATTAACCATTGAATTAAATGTCTCTCGACTATTGAATACAGTGAAGAGATTAAAAGTATGTACCTGTGGGGCTTCCCTGGTGGCGCAGTGGTTGAGAGTCCACCTGCCGATGCAGGGGACACGGGTTCATGCCCCGGTCTGGGAAGATCCCACATGCCGCGGAGCGGCTGGGCCCGTGAGCCATGGCCGCTGAGCCTGCGCGTCCGGAGCCTGTGCTCCGCAACGGGAGAGGCCACAACAGTGAGAGGCCCGCGTACCGCAAAAAAAAAAAAAAAAAAAAAAAAAAAAAAGTATGTACCAGTGGAGTGGCCAACACAGAGTTCATTAGTGACGGTGGAAAGGATGGTTCCAGCGGATGGAGAAACACGAAGCCGTGTTGCTATGAGATGAAGAGTGAAAGTGTGTGGAGCCAGTGCCAACAACACTTGAGGATGAGGGTCTGGCAACGCGCAGATGCTGCAGGCTTCTGGGAAATGAAAATGTAATGGCGGAGGGGCGGGCGCGCAGCCCGTAGCTGCGCTTAAAGGTACAGCTCCTTCAGCAACCAGCCTGGCCGTGGTCCTCACGGCAGAGAGTGCAGTGAAAGACGGATCTCGGCCTTCTCCCAGGGCCCTCCAGTTGCTCTGGCCCCGGGGCGGGCGGGTGAGCTGGGGGCCGGAGACAGGCTGAGGGCCGTGTCCCGCGGAGCTCCAGAGCCCTCGGCACGGCCTCCCACCCGCTTGGCCCAGGCCTCGAAGCAGTCGTGAACCTACCCCGGTCCCTGCCTCGGCGACCTAATGGCAGCAGCGGTCCCCATGGGTCGTGGTGCACAGAGGTCTCAGCACCTGGAGTACACGGACACTGTCATCCAGGTAAGAGCTTCAACCGGCTTCAGTCTCTCTGCTCAAGTTTCAAAACTTGGTCCAGCTTTGATCAGTTGTCCACCCCAGGAGGTGGCCAGAGGTCAGGGTTCAGTTGCAAGGACTTTGCACATCATTACTTCAGGTCCGCCTCTGTGGTTGGGCTGTTCTCGTCAAAGGGCAGTTGTTGGCAGCTGGGAATTCACCTGACTGGTATTTGCTACAAATGATTCTCTCCAGTTTAAAGGAAAAGCCTGAGGGCCGGCGGGGTCCTGGGAGCCTGGCTCCCTCAGTGATGAAGGCTGGGCAGGGTCTGGGGACCTTGAGAGTCATTGTGTTCTGATGAGATTACCTTTTAGAGAGAATTACTTTGATGATATATGAGAAAGGGGTGCACACGTATGGAGTGAAGTTTCTGAGAATAGAAGGGTCTGCGATGAGAGAAAATATGGAGGCACTGGCATTTGCTGGAAGAGATAGATGCTTTCTCCTAAATAGGAGCGAGAGGCTGGTTTCAGTCACATCAGAAATATGAAGCTCCTATCTTATAGTATAATCACAACAAAATATAAACTGAGACTATGAGTTGGAAGGAAGTAGGGGTGGAATTAGAAAGCCAGGCACATTAGAAAATGTGTGTAAGACCCCTTGCTGAAAATAGGAAAAACAAGCTTAAAAGAGCTAACTGGAAAAACAAAGTAGAATTACTGGGTGTGGTTGAGGGCCTATTGGAGTTACTTGTGATTTTACTGTAATTTTCTTCTCAGCTCTGTGATTTTTGCCGAGGATTCTCCTTAACTCGGTGGCCTGTCTTCCTGGACTCATATCCTCCATGTTTTATCCTCCCCTTCTCCCTAATTTTACATCCTACCCTATTGCCTCTTTAATTTCTCCTTTATCCAACCCTTTCTTAGAGAAACAGCTTTACGGCCAATGACATTGTTAAATTAGCTGCTATATGGGGAAATATTTGGCAGTGTTCCTGACAAACAGTGGTTTAATTCTAGTCAAATATTATGGGTTTTTTTTTTTCCTAGAGACATAGTTACCTTTGAGAGCATACTATTCACCTAATAAAGGATGAATTCTTAGATAAGTGTTATGTTCCTTCTTAGACATTACAGAGAGACAGCTGCTAATCAATTATATAGAAATTTATTTAGACTGGCATCTGCCATATTCCCAATAAAAGCAAAGCACTTACCTAAATCTATGCAATGTTTTAGTAAATGCTTTCTTTAACATTCTAGAGTACTAAATCAGAAGACTTTTACTAAATTATTAACAGCTTGTTGAATACAAAGTAAGACTCCATAGAGCCCTCTTGGCTAATGTTAAGATTGAGAGATGAAACATCTAACACTAGATGAAAAGGAAAAGCAAAAATGTTTACATTGTGATTTTATTTCTTCAGAAAACTTTGCTAAATGAAAATTATCTGTATGTTAATGCTATCCCCAGGATACATATTCAACATTCATTAAACAAATATATTTGAGGACTTCATGTGTGAAAAGTTGTGGCAGAAGCTGCTAAATTGTTCTGGGTCCTTGAAGATCCTCTTAGAAGAGATCTACCCAGTGGACAGGACCACCTGTTTGGGACTTCATGTGACTAATAAACACACTTCAAGTGGTAAATCCACCGAAAACTGGGGGTTTATCTTTGGAGCTGTAAGCATCTCCTTCACCAATAGTTCCATACCTTGTCTTTCCCACTTTCTCAGGCTGAACTATACACTTAGAATGACAGCAACTGGGTCCCTGTAACAAAGTCACCTAGGACAGTGGCACCATGGACTAACAAGAATTGCCCTCCTGCATCTAGATTCCTATTTGAAGGAAAATCAAATATCTATCATCTTTGAGCCACTGTTATGGGAGCCCTTTGTTCCAAAGGTTCACCCTATACCCTAAATTAGTGGTGCTCACGACTTAGATTGCATCAGCATCACCTGTAGGGCCTGTTAAAACCTAGATTTCTGTTAAACATAGATGTAAACCCCCAAGTTGAAACAATAGATGCAAAGATAGCATTATTTTTTCATAATTATTGAAATAGATTTATGCATAAGAAATGAGCCATGAAAGAATTATAAAGCTAAACCTTAACCTACTGTCGTGATGCTAAACATGCTACTTGTCAACTACTCTTTGATGAAATAGGGCTTGTGCACTGTTATTGAAACACACTCTACCCTGCAAAATAGCACATCTGGCCTTTCCCTCAACTGTTCTACCTTTTCAGTCTAGATAAATGTCACCAGGGGGAATTCCCTGGTGGTCCAGTAGTTATGACTCTGTGCTCCTACTGCTGAGGGCCCGGGTTCAATCCCTATTGGGGGAACTAAAATCCCACAGGCTGTGTGGTGTAACCAAATAAATAAATAAATAAATTTTAAAATGAAAAAAAAAGTATTCACCAGGTATGACAATGACATTAAAATCATGGCTTAACATTTGAATGTAGTTATCTTCATTCCACTCCTTGGTCACCTTTGTTTGCTTTAAAGCGGTGTGGATTTTAAGGAAGTCTGAAAGCCAAGTGTAAACATATTTTCATGTCAGCGAAGACAAAGCCAAGTTCATGACCTACTGATAATTGGTGTAGACTAGCATACGGAATAGAAAAAGTATTGAACTAGAACAAAATGAATCAGGGCATTATTCTTGACCCTGGAATTAAGGGGCAAGTCAATTCATAATGTTTGGTTTTCTCCCCTGCATTTACAAAACAGCAGCAATGCTCCTTGTCACTAACTCATTAAGTTTGTTTGTCTGTTTTTAAAGATTTATTTTAATGTGGACCATTTTTAAAATCTTTACTGAGTTTGTTACAATATTGCTTCTACTTTATGCTTTTTGGTGTTTTGGCCCTGAGGCATGTGGGATCTTAGCTCCCCGACCATGGATCGAACCCGCACCCCCTGCATTGGAAGGTGAAGTCTTAACCACTGGACTGCCAGGGAAGTTTTCAAGTTTGTATTAAGTATATTAAGTAGGTGGAAATGTAAAGTTCTAAGCAAATGTGTTTATTTGGATAACTGTGTCATAATTTAAATAGGTTAAGCCAAATGTGCGCATGCTCCTTTTTATTGAAGATTCTGGCCATTAATTTTTTTTGAATATTATTTATTTATCTAGAATAAGAAGCCAGCTAATGGGGAAAGAAGTTACTTAAGGTGTATTTGTATGTGTTCAGATTTACTCCCTTATTACACTTTTCTTTGCCCATAGTGTGAGAAAAATACTGTTTGCAAACATGACAAATTGAAGTATCCAAATGAAAACATTTACTCCAAAGGGAATGGTTTTGCTTTACAGACAAATTAAAAACCAGCTGTGCCAGACTTCATGGAAAACATTACACAGCAACTGATTTGTCCACAAATGAATCATTTCAATGAACACAATACATAAGGCTGCAGGTGGCATTTATTTTGACAAACTAGGTTTATTAAGGTAGTTGAATTAAAAAAAAAGTTATCTGTAAAATAATAGAAAATTGCTCTAAAAGCTACCTTTTAAGTTTAAAAGGAAGGGTTCTTCCTACACTTAATTGAGTTTCTTGGATTTTCTATTGCTGTAACACAGAGATACCAGATAGATAATACAGAACAATGCATAGTAATTTAGGTAAGAGTTTTATAGTTCAAAGCAGAAAATCCAACAACAGGAGTCCAACTGGCAACAAGGTATCATTATATAAGATAGATAGATGATAGAATATAGTTATATACTCAGCAGTACTCACTGAGCTCCAATGATGAGCAAGGCAGTGTCCAAACTGCTAATATTTCAGTACCGAATAATGCAGAAAAGTCATTACTCCCTAGAGCTCACAATCTAATAATGGAAAAGCACATATTAAACAACAAATTTTGTTACTGATATTCAATCATAATTTTAATAATTTCAGTTATGTATTTCCTTAGGTGACTCAAATTACTGCATTGTAATTTGATTCCATTAAAAATACACATTTTCAATGGCGTGTCATACATGACTGTAGAAGTTGGGGATATAACAATAAATTTTTTTAAAAAATTAAATCTCTGCTCTAATAGAGTTTAAATTTTCATGAGAGACAGACATATCGTAAAATCTTACGTTATGTAGAATATTACTAGGTGATTAGTGCTATGAAAGAAACTAAACTAGGTAGGAGAATAAGAGTGTTACAATATTCAAGAGTAGAGTTAGGAAATTATTTACTGAGGTGAGCCAAATATTGAAGCTGAGGGAGTGGAATGTGGGATGATATTTGCAATATATTTCCAGGCAGATGAAACAAGAAGTATGAAAGGCCATAGGGCAGAAGTGTGTCCAGTGAAAAGCAAGTTCAATAGTGTGAAAAGAGGTAATCAGGGGAAGATGAATAGAAAATATGGAGATACATGTTATGAATGTGTTCCCCCCAAATCCATATGTTGAATCCCTAACCCCCAGTGTAATGGTACTTGGATATGGGACTTAGGGGAAGTAATTAGGGTTAGATGAGGTTATTAGGATGGAAAATTCAGGAGTTCAGCATAAGATGGTGTCCTGGTCTAGGCCCACTGGAAAGATGTCATCTATATGATGGAAAGTGCTCCCTCCAAGATTGGGACTTGTTCCAAGTCATGGCCAACCCATTGATGGCAAAGACCCCAGGAATTTGGGCAGGCTTGTGGAAGGACATTAAAGGTGTAACCCATTCCATGTGAAGGCAAGCTATCCTGATCATCCTTGTAGAAAGGAATGCTTAAAAGTGTCTTTGCAATGTCAATTACCAAGTACCCTCAGTTTGGGTCACAGCCTGTAGCAATCACAATGTCAGGGAAGCACTGCAGGCCCCAAGTACTGAACTACAGTGTTGAGCCATTTATTACACATGGTGACTCTCCAGGTACCTGCAGCCTTCCACACAGGCAAGATGGGGCTACTGAATAGAGAAATAATCTCAGAGAGGGCTTTGACTTCCTGGAGCTCAGCAATGAGGGCAGCTGTTTATTTTTCTCCCTCAGGCAGCCAGTATTATTTTTGAGGAACAACAGCACTAGGTGAGGGTGGTAAGGTAGGTGCGTGGTCTTCCATATGCCCTGGGAGGATGGCCTTAATTGCAGTACTTTCTGGCAGGGACTGGGGGCGAAAGTGAGCAAGATGGCACATAGATAATAGACCTATTCATTCAGTAGCAGGAGGTGCAGCAATGGGGGTTTGTAGAGGCACTAAGGGATCCACCTATAGTCAGCTTGGGCAATGGTCCCAGAGGTGGTGGCCTCAGCCCCCGTATCAGAAGCTGTGATTCTTCCCTACCTCCCTATTGGACTGTAACCTTGGCATAGGGCTTCCTGTTCTCCTGGGGGTAGATGGACCTTGGCTTAACCTCTGGTACTGTCTTGTCTTTTTGTATTTTGTTTTGTGTTTTTTGGAAGCTCAAAAGATCTGGGTCAAAGTTGCTGGGGCACTCCAATTCATCTCCAGATTCATGGGAAGGGTCAGAGGGCATAGCACTCTTATTAGTCATGGGGACCACCATGAGGACCCTAGCAGGGTCACCCATGGCACTCTCCATGCCTTGTACCTGGCCTGGGGAGTTCATCCATCTCCTCCACTGAGACCTCATGTTTGAAAAACCAGACCCAGAGATCGCTTTGGGAAGATCCTTGCCCACATCGTCTAGGGGAGGGTGTGTAATTACCATTTTTACCTGTTTTTTGCTGTTGGTCAATTTTGCTATTTTGCCTGTAGCTGCCTTTTCCATGTCCAAGTTTGTCAGTTAAGATCTGGGTTGTCTCATGGACAGATAGAACTGACCCTATAAGGGATTTAATTGGGCTTGATAGCCAGCAGGATCTGCATGAACAAATATGGAAATCTGACTATGCCTAATAATCTCATCACCTGCTGTTCCCACTCCCTCATTGTACAACCAAGAGATAACCAGGGTGGCTTTCAGGGGCCCCATAGTCTCTGTGAGGATGGTCTAGAATGTTTTTCAGTGATGGGGAACTCATCACAGGTGGACAACTGGTGGGAGCCCAAGTAGTACCCAAATGAGGAAGAAGTGGGTCTGGGGTGCTGTGGAACCCACACCTTCCTCCCGCTTAGGCAAAGAGGATGATGTCAAGGCACTCCGGAGGAGAGGGTCTATTTCCAGGAATGCATTCAAAATTGAAAAAGCAATTAATGAGTCACCAATTTAACAACAAATTAACCAACTAAAGATCAGGAGCAAGACAAGGATGTCCAGTAGAAATTCTACCCAGAGCAGTTAGAAAAGGAATTAAAGGCATCCAGATTGGAAAGGAAGACTGAAAACGATCTCTATTCCTAGACAACATAATCTTGTATATAGACAAACCTAAGGAATGTGCTAAAAGGCTTTTGGCACTAATAAGCAAGTTGAGCAATTTTTCACGTACATGATCAATATACAAAAATCAACTGTATTTCTACATACTTGCAATGAAAAATCCAAAATGGAATTAAGAAAGCAATTCCATTTACAATAGCATCAAAACGAAATATATAATTAACAATAAATTTAACCAAGAAACTGCAGAACATATACTTTGAAGACTACGGAACAGCGTTGAAGAAACTAAAAATGATTCAATAAGTGGAAATTGTTCACAGAACTCATAAGTTACTATAGTTACTATAGTAACTATAAGTAACTATAAGTAACTCATAAGTTACTATACAAAATTTGTTTAAAGATTCAACATAATCCCTATTAGAATCCCAGCTGGCTCTGCTGCAGAAATTGTCAAGCGCACTCTAAAATTCCTACAGAATGGCAGGGGATGCACAAAAGCCAAAACAATCTTAAAAAATAAAAGTTGTTAGACTCAGAGCTCCCAGTTTCAGATCTTATTACAAACTGTAGTAATCAAAACAGTGTGGTACTTGCATAAAGATAGATACATAGACCAATGGGACAGAATTGAGAGTCCAGAAATAAAACTTTGTATCTATGGTCAATTGATTTTCAACAAAAGTGTCAACACCATCCAACTGAGAAAGAATAGTCTTTTCAACAAATGATGCTGGGACAACTGATAGCCACATGCAAAATAATAAAATTGGACTCCCACCTCATGCTAAGTACAAAATTTATCTGAAAATGGATTCAACATCTAAGTATAAAAACTGAAACTATAAAACTTTTAGAAGAAAATATAGGGATAAGTTTCTGTGATCTCAGATTTGACAAAACATTCTTAGATATGACACCAAAAGTATGAGCAACCAAAGAAAAAAAATTTTAATTGGACTTCATCAAAAATAAAAATGTTTCTGCTTCACAGGAAACTATCAAGGAAAGTGAAAATATAACCCGTAGAATGAAAGTATTTGAAAATTATGTGTATGATAAGGTGCTTTTATCTAGAATATTTGGAACTATTACAGTTCAATAATAATAAGACAACCCCATTAAAAAATGGGTGAAGGATCTGAGTAGATATTTCTATAAAGAAGTTATGTGAATGGTTAATAAACATATGAAAAGATGCTCAACATCATTAGCCATCAGGGAAATGCAAACTAAAACCACAATGAGTTATCACTTTGTACTCACTAGTATGGCTATAACCAAAAAGTCAGGTAATAAGTGTTAGCAAGGATGAGAAGTATCAAACTTCTCATAGACTGCTGGTGGGAATATAAAATAGTGTAGCCATATTTGAAAACAATCTGGTGGTTTGTGAAACATTATCATATGTTACCATATTACCCAGAAATTCCACACCTTTGTATCTACCTAAGAGAAACTAAAATACATGTCCACACAAAAATTAGTAGGAGAATATTTATAGCAGCCTTATTCATAATAGTCAAAAGATAGAAACAACCTGAATTCCATCACCTGATAAATGGATAAACAAAACTCAATATATCCATACAATGCAAAATTATTTAGCCATAAAAAAGAATGGAGTAGTGATACATGCTACAATATGGATTAATCTTGAAAACATGATGCTAAGTGAAAGAAGCTAGTCACAAAAGACCACATAGTATATGAATTGTCCAGAATAGGTAAATCTATAGAGACAGAAAGCAAATTAGGGGCTACTTAGGTTTGAGTTGAGGGGTTAATGGGAGTATAAGATGGTAATAGCTATATGGTTCATGGTTTCTTTTTGCTGTGATGAAAATTCTAAAATTGACAATGATGATAATTGCATATGTCTGCCTATATAGCAAAAGAGTGAGTTATATCTTTTAAGTAGGTGAACTGTATGTTATGTGAATTATGTCTTAATTAAGCCACTATAAAGAAAAATAAAGCATTTGGTAAAGAATTGGAGATAGAAAAAAAAGAACAACTATTTTGAGAAGTTTTATAATAAAGAGGAAGAACTTAATGAGGCCAGAACTAGATGAAATAATACGGTTGGGGGAGTTTTTGGGTTTTTGTTTGTTTATTTTTTAAGATAAGGTAACATAACATGGAGAGAAAGGAGCAAGGAATTCATGGAGGGATGTTGTTTAGATTCTGGAAAGAGCATGTGAGTCTATTTAACAAAGACAATGGCTTTATAACAAATATGCTGTTAGAAAACTTAGTTACTTCTGCTTAAATGAATATCCATTTTGACCCTAAGTAAATGACTACCTTGAGCTAATCAAGCCAAGTCTATTCTTACTTATTTATTTATGGAACTGGATTTTTTTGGTCCTAAAATCAGTTCCTATTCTATTCCATAACCTGGGATTTGAATAATGCTATTTAGATTGTTATTTTTACAAATTCTCATCAGTCTTTCAGGTCCCCAATTTCCAATATATCTATATCTATATATCTATATAATTCTAGTATATCGAGTTATATAAACTCTAATATATATATATATATGTATATATACTATATATATGTATATATACTATATATGTATATGTATAATGTATATATAGTCTACATATCACACAATAACTATTGTTACTGTGTTTGTTGTTGTTATACTTATTTCAATTTGGTACGGCATAGGTTTAGACTTTAAATAATGATTCCAGGTTTTCTGCTGCTTTAGTCTTGTTTAAATTACTTCATTTTTCTCACTGTCATTTTTCACAACTATACTTAACTGTAAGAACACTAATCTGTATCTTGATTGTCTGTAATAATATTAAATAAAAGTGACATATACATAGAACCTCTCCTCTTTACCTACTGTTTAAGAATCTTTACGTTTTTTTTCGCTTTTGTCAACTGTTGTGCTTAATATCACATGAAAAATTTTTCTCAGTATCTGTGTGCTCAGTAATTTCAGTCAAAATTAATAATTATGTGATAAAAATGCACTAATCTAGATATGGTAACCTTCATTTTAAACCAAATTATAGTTTTGAACTTAGCAATCAAGAAAAAATAAAGGAACTCATTATCAATTCCATAAGTTATTCAGTACCTTTACATATTACTTTTGGTTGAGAAAGAAAACTTTAAGAAAGTCATTTTTCATTCCCTGCGAGGTGTAATTATTTAACTCATTAGCAGGAATCAAACTGATGGCTAAATTTTGGTGATTCATACCAAATAACTAAAATTTGAATATTTTTCTAGTAACTTCTTTCATGTCAACTTTGAAAACTAAGAAATGATATAGGAGAAAAAGTTTGTAACACGAATGGATGTTCTTTTTTTTTTGTATAATTGCTTTACAATGGTGTGTTAGTTTCTGCTTTATAACAAAGTGAATCAGCTATGCATATACATATATTCCCGTATCCCCTCCCTCTTGCGTCTCCCTCCCACCCTCCCTATCCCACCCCTCTAGCTGGTCACAAAACACCGAGCTGATCTCCCTGTGCTCTGTGGCTGCTTCCCACTAGCTATCTATTTTACATTTGGTAGTGTATATATGTCCATGCCACTCTCTCACTCCGTCCCAGATTACCCTTCCCCCTCCCCATATCCTCAAGTCCATTCTCTCCATCTACGTCTTTATTCCTGTCCTGCCCCTAGGTTCATCAGAACAATTTTTTGTTTTTTAAGTTCCACAGATATGTGTTAGCATATGATATTTGTTTTTCTCTTTCTGACTTACTTCACTCTGTATGACAAACTCTAGGTCCATCCACCTCACTACAAATAACTCAATTTCGCTTCTGTTTTTGGCTGAGTAATATTCCATTGTATATATGTGCCACATCTTCTTTATCCATTCATCTGTCAATGGACACTTAGGTTGCTTCCATGTCCTGGCTGTTGTAAATAGAGCTGCAATGAACATTGTGGTACATGTCTCTTTTTGAATTATGGTTTTCTCAGGGTATACGCCTGGGAATACTGGGTCATATGGTAGTTCTATTTTTAGTTTTTTAAGGAACCTCCTTTTTTGATGCAAAAAGGGTAACCTAAAACACTTCTTATTAAAGAAACTCAATTCATCACAGCAGGCTTGAAAACCTGGTGCAATCTGAGTTTTACAAAAAAGCTAATATTAAAGCTCTTATTAATCTCTCATCTGAGATGATAGAAATTCCAAAAGTCCTCCTTGAAATATGTTATCACCTTTAAAAGTATTGCTTATAAAGTTATTCTTCTTTTCAAAATGTACTTCATGTTTCCAAAGTCAAACGAAAACCTCAGCTCTCTTTTTCCATGTCTAAAGGCTCACTAAAGTTAGAGGTATATTAAATGTATATTAACACTAAATACTGACTGTTGGGCACAATAAAGAGAATTAGCTAATACATAATTAAGATATACTTCTGCTTACAATCATAGGAATATGTCAGTTGTTAATATTTACTTTAACCCTCCCATTTAGCTTCTGAGAATGTACATCCTACACACACACATACACACACACATACACTCATTTATGCACTATATGTATTATATCATTTTTATTGACCCTAAGAAACATAATTTCCCACATTATCTCCTTTCTGATATTTTAATGCTTCTTATCATCAGTGGAGTCTTACATGTGCAGGCAGATGGGTAGGCAGTAAGAATAATATAGTTGTCATTTCCTGACATTTGGCTTATATTTTCCACTTTGCATACACACCAAAGTATGTATTAAATATAAGTATATTCTTTGAATTTTATTTTATTTATTTTTTATACAGCAGGTTCTTATTAGTTATCCATTTTATACATTTTAGTGTATATATGTCAACCGCAGTCTCTCAATTCATCACACCACCACCACCACCACCCGCCGCCACTTTCCCCCCTTGGTGTCCATATGTTTGTTCTCTACATCTGTGTCTCTATTTCTGCCCTGCAAAGCAGTTCATCTGTACCATTTCTCTAGGTTCCACATATATGCATTAATATACGATATTTGTTTTTCTCTTTCTGACTTAATTCACTCTGTATGACAGTCTCTAGGTCCATCCACGTCTCTACAAATGACCCAGTTTCATTCCTTTTTATGGCTGAGTAATATTCCGTTGGGTATATGTACCACATCTTCTTTATCCATTCATCTCTCAAAAGGCATTTAGGTTGCTTCCATGACCTGGCTATTGTAAATAGTGCTGCAATGAACATTGGGGTGCATGTGTCTTTTTGAATCATGGTTTTCTCTGGGTATATGCCCAGTAGTGGGATTGCTGGGTCATATGGTAATTCTATTTTTAGTTTTTTAAGGAACCTCCATACTGTTCTCCATAGTGGCTGTATCAATTTACATTCCCAGCAACAGTGCAAGAGGGTTCCCTTTTCACCACACCCTCTCCAGCATTTGTAGTTTTTAGATTTTCTGTAGATTTCTGATGATGCGCATTCTAACTGGTGTGAGGTGATACCTCATTGTAGTTTTGATTTGCGTTTCTCTAATAATTAGTGATGTTGAGCAGCTTTTCATGTGCTTCTTGGCCATCTGTATGTCTTTAGGTTCGATATTATACACAAGAAATACATATACTCATTTGACCTTGAATTCATTTCCAAGAATATTTCCTTTCAACTCAATTTCATTGAAAAGTGGTTTGTACTCATTCTCTCCATTTCCTCCCTGCCCATTCATGGTTCAAGTTGTTTGACTTTTATTCCCACTATTGGATAACACTTTCCAGTAAAATGTAACCAATGACTTCTGGATATTTAGTTCTTACTCTTTGTATCTTTCCTGAATTTCAAACCTTTGACTATTTTCCTTAATTCTATCCAGTATTAGTTACCATTGTTTCCCAGTCTTGTAAGGAAGACTGCAATGTCTTCCTTCAGACACTTACATCTTATGATTCCACACAGTTCTGTCTTCAGATTTCTTCTCATTCAACTTCTACTAACTTCATCTTAATTTATCTAACAATATGGTTTCAAAAATCACCTGTTTGTCAATAACTCCCAAATCAATACAGTCTTCTCAGACTTTTCTCTTGAGACTCAAAATATATGTATCCAACATTTTATTATGTGTTCCCCTGATAATCTCATACCCATATCAAACTCCAAATATCTAATAATGAATCATAACTATTCATTTACTTAATCATTTTAAAAGATTTTGCTAGGAAATATGCTTTGGTCTTCATATTCAAACAGTATTTCATCCTAACTTCTATTATTTTATTTGTACCATAATCAGCATAGTTTCTTGAATTAAGAATTGGGATCATAGGCAAGACTTTACTTCCTCATGTCCTCACATTAAATTAATAGATAATTAACAAGGACCTACTATATAGCACGGGGAACTCTACTCAATACTCTTAATAACCTATATGGGAAAAGACTCTGAAAAATAATAGGTATATGTATATGTAAACCTGAATCACTTTGCTGTACACCTGAAACTAACACAACATTGTAAATTAACTATACTCCAGTATATAATAAAAATTTAAAAAATATGTTTAGGATCAGCAAATTCTGCCTTCTAATTAGATCTCTGATCCTCTCTCTCTGTTCATTCCTGTTGTCTATCAATTTAGATCTTTTCTAACATAGTTCACCTTTGGAAAGGCCCCCCCCCGCAGTGTTCTTTCTGACATTTATTCTTTAACCATCCTTCAGATTGCTTCAAAAGTGATAGTTTGGAAGAAAGAAAACCTGATTATTATTTTCTTAATTAATTTATTTATTTGGCTGTGTCG
Organism: Mesoplodon bidens; assembly: GCF_964165515.1. Lineage (NCBI taxonomy): Eukaryota > Metazoa > Chordata > Mammalia > Artiodactyla > Ziphiidae > Mesoplodon > Mesoplodon bidens. The sequence continues at coordinate 120,015 of NW_027672018.1, read as the reverse complement.
GGTCTCGGTTGTGGCATGCGGGATCTTTGCTGCGGCACACGGGTCCTTCATTGCCATGCACGTGCTCTCTAGTTGTGGCACGTGGGCTCAGTAGTTGCAGTGCATTGACTCTCTAGTTGTAGTATGGCAGCTTAGTTGCCCAGCAGCATGTGAGATCCTAGTTCCCCGACCAGGGATCAAACCCTTGTCCCCTGCATTGGAAGGTGGACTCCCAACCATTGGACCACCAGGGAAGTCCCCAAAGCCTGATTATTTTTTTCTCTTAATTAAATCCCCTTAATAGCTCCCTGTTCCCTTCCAGAAAAAGTGTAAACAACCTAGCATGTTTCTTAGCAAGTTTGATGAGTATAATACAATAGCGTTGTCTATGTTCACTATGCCGTGCATTAGATTTCTAGGGCCTATTTACTACTTATTGCAAATTTGCATCCTTAAACAACATCTGTCCTATCCCCCACCCTCATCCCCTGGTAACCACCATTTTACTCTCTATTTTTACTAGGTTGGCATTTTTCGATTCCACATATAAGTGATAACATACATTATTTGTCTTTCTCTCTCTGCCTAGATCTTAATTATTGCAGCCACTAAAAATAAATGGAAGTTTTTTGACATGACAAAGAAGCTAATTATTGCTACAATGGCAATCGTATTACAATATATATGTATCACATTAATGTGTTGTACAGCTAAATTTGCACAATGTTATACATCAAATAGATTTCAATTTAAAAAATAAACAACCTAGCTGCTATAACCTGGCCCTGGTTATATCACCAAGATTATCTCCAGCTATACTTTACATTCACAATGAATTATTCAACAGCTCTACTCTTTTCTAACTGCCCACTACTATCACCTACCCTTTCCTAATAGTCATTACCTTTTATTTGCTTCCTGGAAAACTCCCATTCATCTTCAAAATACAGGTCATAAATGACTAAAGAAGATGTTCTCTGATGCTTTTCCTGTTATATTAAAGAAATTCCACGGTTTGTTTGCACGTCTGTCTTTCCAACTAGCCTGTGCATTTCTTGAGGAAAAAAAAAAAGTTTCTTCATTTATCTCTATGTCTGCATTGCTGTGCACAAGGCCCAGAACTTAATAGGAGCTCCATCCATGTTTATTAAATGATGAGTGAGAAAATAGTGAATAAATATATGGATAAAATTAAAAATGAATAAATGAATACCTTTATAAAATTAAAGTTAAGAATAACTCTGTTTGTTTTGAGCCTGACTTCTTTATGTACTGGGTTAAGATATATCCCAGGCATTAGCTTCAGTGATGTTTTCAGTCTATAACTGTTATACCTTAATCTGTCTCTTTCCTATTCTGTACTAAGTTGCAGTGTTATTAGAAAAACTTGGTTGGTTGAGAATATCAAGGAGAGGAGGACATTACAAAGCAAGTTAAATATTCTGAAAGAAGTCTTTTAAGGTAAGGTTCATGATTGTCTAGAAAGATTTAATGAATGAAACATAAGGAGTCTATGGACTTCTTGAAATTGTACACAGAAGGTGAACTGCATATGTGAGGAAAGAATCCAAAGACAAAACAAAATTAGGAATTGTGTCCCAAAGGAGGCTTACAAGTATGGCTCTAGAAATTCGTCTACTAAATCAAATCAATAAGCTAAAACCTGAAAATTTCACCAAAATCTGCTCTGATTATTAATACTACAGAGAAAAATACTCTGAAACTTCCTTGACTAACATAATTTAATACTGGCTTTCACATTGTGTGAATTAATAGGGCTCCGATGGACAGTTCTTGCTTCGAGTTCTTGATGCAGTTGCCATACAATAGGGGCAGGTTAGAGTCAGCTGAAGGCTTACCTGGTCTGTTCATCCAATGCGGAGTACTCACTTGGCTAGGAGACTCGAAGATCAGCTGTCAAGCAGAGCATCCAGAGAGCCTTTCCGTGTGACTGGGGTTTCTCACAGCATGATGGCTGGCTTCAGCATAAAAGCATCCCATGTACAAACGTCCCAAGACAGGATACAGAAGCTGCCAAACAAGCTAAGGATACACCTGAAATAAGCAAAGCATCCTTTCCCACTGTATTCTATTGGTCAAGGCCATAAGAGGACCCTCCTAATAGTTTGTTCTTAAAAAAAAAAAAACAAGGAGAAATAGAGTCTATCTTATGATGGAGGAGGGGCAACATCACATTGCAGAGCAGAATGTGAGAGATGGGAGATATTGCCTTGGCAATCCATGGAAAATAAACTCTTCCATGCTGTTTACCAAGAAGAAAGACTTTAGGAAAAGTAAATGAGGATTTTGGAAAGCTTATTGATGCCTTACAGTGGTTATTTACACTGAGACAGGTGCAAAGAAAGAGGAAGGCAAAATAATGAGGAGTAATTTAATGTGAGGTGAGAAGAAAATCAAAATACTCAGTCTTACAAGCACTATTAAGGATCTTGCATCTTATCAAAAATTAATGGTAATCTATTCTAAGAGTTTTAATCAGGTTGATGAAATTAATATGTATATTTCCAATAATTGTACAAAGTATCTGTGAATCAGTTATGTTACCCTTGTGACAACTGTGTCAGAGAAGTATTAAAATTAAGACCCTTTTACAAATGAGGAGATTGAGGTTCAGTTACACTAAAAACAAAACAAACAAAGCAAAACAAAAAAATTGCTCAAAGTTATGAATTTAATAAACGTCAGAGCTGGCATATGAGTGAGTCCTGGACAGATGGCTGCAGCACGGGATCACTTAGTGACCAAGCTAGAACTGTTGTACACAGCACTTGAGTTTGCTTTCCCTAACCACACCTCAAATTAAAACAAAGAGTAAGTCTTATTAGTCAGAAAAGGAAATGCTGGGATGGTGAATCATCTCTAGCTCTGAGATGGGGAACTGCCTCAAGCAAGAGTTAAAACCTTAATAGGCCCTCTAGTTCCCAGTTCATATATTGTCTCCTGGAATAAACTTTTATAACCATGAAGAAGCTATTTAAAACCTTCATTAAGATGCTTCAGCATCTCATCACCAAGGATAAATAAAAGCAAATTAACCTGAAGTAGGAGTGAGTAATCTCTTGAATAGAATAGTGCTTTGCTCCAGACACAAGTATTGCTGTACATAAAGTGCTGAACAAGAGGAAGATTACAGGATATCCATAGTGGCAGCACAGCTTGGAGCAAAACAGAGCTAAAGCAACACTTCTGTCTTTGTGAAGGTGCCAGCAGGAATCCACCAGTGGTAGGACTTGCTAAATTTAGCTATAGAGCTAACAGAAGACCAATCTGAATTTAGGAATATGGTCAATTTATGAAGGCAGAGGCCCTGACTTTAGTGCACAGTAACAGAGATCATACAAGCCATCCTGGAACCAGTGCCCTAGAAATGTCAGGGCAGGGAGAAGGAGAGTCTAAAACATGCACTGCCCTTGATTGGAGGATTCTCAATATAGACACTCTCTGGATTGTTTGCTTTGGTGTTTGTGATGCTAAAACTCAGCCTCTGTGCACCGGTGCTGAATCAAATCTCTGAGAAAGAGTTTTGGGTGAAGTAGGAAAGAATAGCTTTATTTCTTTGTCAGGCAAAGGGGGACACAGTGGGCTAATGCCCTCAAAACTGTATGTCCCAACCCCGGGAGGATTTGGTGAGGAGTTTTTTTTTTTTTTTTGCATTTGTTACCTATATTTGAAAGAGAGTTTCTAGAATCACAGCACAATTACGACAATACATTTGATAGCATCGTTATCGTAAATAAACACAAAGAGTCTAAAATATGGCAGTGCCACCAGAAGGGAAAATGACGTTCAATTCACCCTCCATCCAGCTCTTTTGAGAAAATTACACCAAAAATCTGTCATATTTTCAGTTCAGAAGTCAATTTTAGAAACTGTAAAACAAATTTCAGGAAGTTATGACGTTGTTTGAAAAGGCAGAGTTGCAGTTATTCTTCAATACGCTCAGACTCCTATGTGGATTCTAACACGGAAGGCACTTTGTCACTGAGGCAGGTCCATTAGGGAGATGAGGTGTCCACAGGGTCCATTTCCCAGCCCACATTGTGGCACCAGGGAGCAAAACACCGTGAAACAGTAGCTGAGCCTCAGATCACAAAATGTTCAACAGGCATTCTCGGCAACTGTTCATTTCCCGTGGGTATGCCATCCAAGTACGACAATAACCAACTCTGACCAAATAAACACATCACGCCTGGGGCCATTATGACTCAGGACTGGACGGCTGGAGTTGAACTAGAACCATAAGACAAAAGGTGATGCTTGCATGGTTGGAGCTGGGTTGGGTTAGCATAGTTCGCATTTGTTTTCCTTCTGTGTTTATTTCATGTATTTGTTTTGTGTGTATGGTTAACAATTACAGAGTTCACTCTATCAAACAGATATATCAGTAACTGCAAGCTAAAGGAATGTAACGAAAATGTACGCATGCTGCAATTATGATAATACCACAACCCAATGAGTAAACGCAAAGCAGTGGGTGTAAATACAAGCACAGAAATGTCCCATGCTCTGGTGAGGAGTTTTATAGCAATGGTTCAAGGGCAGGGTTGCTGATAAGGATCAGGGTGTGAGAGGGGCCTGCATTCCTCTAATCTGGCCTCAGCTGGTCTCCTGGTGAGCTTCTGTTGCATGGTTTTGTTGCCAGGGAAGCTTACTTTCTAGAGTGATCATTAGCTTACAGGGGTCTCCCATACTTTTTTCTTTAATTAGAATCCCCTGTGGGATTAACTGTTTAATCACCTCCTTTGCCCCTTTACTCTGTCACTATCGATTTTGCCTGTAAATGTAAGATCAGAACTCGGGAGGTAGCGTAAATGAAGGTCCATCTCTAAATCAGCCCAGCTCCTTTTTCAAAGTATAGATGCACAGGTAGTTCACCTAAGGACTACGGATTTAGAAGTTAGTGATGTGACAAGCCATATGTATTCTGGTAAACTTCCCCTAGATGACACTGAAGGTTAAATGCTTGGTTAGAATTACAGCTTTTAAGATGTCAAAAGGTTGAGGATTTAACTTTGGCCATCAGATATAAGCACGTTAAAACAATAATAGGCTCTATTCTTTATTTTTAATTTTTTTAGTTATTTAAAAAATTATGATACATCATGTTAGTGAGTTTTAGTGAGTGTATGGGGGATACAATTTTATAAGCAGTAATGTGAAATTATAAAACTATTGTAGAAGATATTGTGGCATTATGCATCAAAATGCTTAAAATATTTATACAACACTTTGACTCACTAATTTTACTTTGACAAGAATATTACTAGGTTTTAATCATACAAGAAATACAAAATTGCTTTTCAATAATAACAATATGGTAAAGCCTCTATGTTTTAGTCAAGGCAACTATGTTTCTTAGAATATCCACAGTTCCTTTCCATTATGGAAATAAGAGCAGATGTTGTACCTTATTTATCTTTGTAATCCTTTTGTAATTCCTTGGAACAAGATATTTCCTGAGTGAATGAAAATAATAACTACACCTGATTCCTTAGATTAGGAAAGTTATATGCCAAAGTGGTTTACATATTTTCTTTCACAGAGGTTTATCATGTATATTTTATTTTTGAATTAAAAAATAGGCTCCCTGTTTTTAAAAATGAATACCTGCAGTGATGTTTGAAATGAATTTTCAATAGTAGCTTATATTTTCTCTCTTGCATATATTACTTGTACAACTTTGGGCCTAAGAATAAATTCTCATCAACGCCTGAATATGTCATATGCCAAGGATGTTTACTCTCCAAGCAATCACTGAATTGAGCCAACTTTTCTGTTTGATTATTTGTTTTTTAATTAGCGTGGTTGATATATTGTCAACAACCTCCTGCCTCTTGGAAATGGCTTAGTGAGTTCATTTGGTTTTTATCTTAGAAGTTAAAATTTTCCAAAATTACTTAGGGATTAATTAGTTAGTTATTTTTTAATTAAAAATTTGCTGTTGATTTTTGGGATAGTGTAGGAGAGTTCTTAGCTGCTTGAGGCCACATCCAGAATGGTGATGGAATTTGATTTGCCCAAAGGAGTGCAATTTGGGTACGTATGTGTCTTTTTTGATGGTTTGTGAGTTTATGAGCAATGAGACAAAAAAAGAGGATGAAAACAAAGTAGCCCTGCCAAATCTTCTGCTTTAATTATTTTTATATCCAGTCTAAATGTTTATTTGAATAATCTTTCGAGACATTTTCAAATGAACATAAAAACATATAATTCAGCAGGAGATATCATATCCTTACATTGTGCTGATGTAGGAAATAATCCCAAACACACACACACACACACACTCACACACACATGCAACTATCTCAGAGTTGAAGGCAGGCTGACAAGTTACCTGAGATTGACTGCCATTTTTGTGACTGCTTGAAACAGAAATGGATCAATGGGCAACATTTCAGAGAGGTAGTTTTCATCTCTGCAAAAGAAATATCTCCCAACATGCAAAGCTGTAGAGAAGGGAAATGTGCATTATTGGGAAGTGACCACTGCTGATTGGAAATTTGTGCAATTAATCTTTAAAATTATGTGCAGTAAATTTCACTCTTGGGGTAGTCAGATGTGTGTTTTGACAAATGTGGTATTGCTATGTTTGTTATTTTTTAGCCATGGTAACGCATATGCAGTGATGACCCTGGGTTATAATTTGCATTTCTCTAATGACTAATGACATGGAAGTTGAGCAACTTTTCAGGTCCTTATTTACTGTTCATATATATTCTTTGGTCGAGTTTCTATTCAGATACTTTGCCTGCTTTTTAATTAGGTTGTTTGCTTTCTTATTGTTGAGTTTTGAGAATTAAGTATTCTGGATACTTTTTACAAGTCTTTTCTCAAATATGTCATTTACAAATATCATCTCCCAATCTGCTGCTTTTTTTAAAAATATGTTTAACAATACACTTCACAGAGCCAAAATTTTCATTCTGATAAAGCCAAATTTATCATTTTTTTCTTCCCTGGATAGGTTTAACTGATATATCTAAGACCTTTTTACTTATCCCAAATTCACAAAGATTTTTCTCCTATGTTTTCTACCAGACATTTTATAAATTTATGTTCATAGTGAGGTTTGTGATCCAATTTTAATTTTTGAATAAATTCAAGGTTCATTAATTTTTTTAGCATGCAGACCTTCCATTTTACAGCCCTTAAAAAAAAAAGACACTTCTTATTCTATTGACTTGTCTTTATACCTTTGTCAAAAATCAGCTGATTATATTTCTGTGGGTCTATTTCTGGACCCTCTACTCTGTTCCACTCATATATGTATATTTTCCTTGTCAATCCCCCACTGTCTTGACTGTTTGATTACTGCAGCTTCATCATAGCTCATAAATCAGGTAGTGTGAATCCTCTTTTCTTTTTGAATAAATTATCTTTTCTAAATTTATTTTTATTTTATTTTATTTTTTTTGGCTGTGTCGGGTCTCAGTTGTGGCATGTGAGATCTTCATTGAGGCATGCAGGATCTTTTCCTTCTGGCACAAGTTCTCTTTGTTGCCGTGTGCAGGTTTTTCTCTAGTTGTGGTGTGCAGGTTTTGTCTCTCTAGTTGTGGTACACGGGCTCCTGAGCACATGGGCTCTGTAGTTTGCAGCATGCGGGCTCTCTTGTTGAGGCACACGAGCTCAGTAGTTGTGGCGCATGGACTTAGTTGTCCCTCAGCATGTGGGATCTTAGTTCCCCTACTGGGGATCAAACCCACATCACCTGCATTGGAAGGCAGATTCTTTACCACTGGACCACCAGGGAAGTCCCTTGAATAAATTATCTTAGTCTTATTTCTTTGTGTTTCCATATACATTTCAGTATTAACTTGTTGTGGTCTACAAAAAGTTCTGCTACATTTTATTAGAATTGCATTGAAACTATAGATTTATTTAGAGAAAATGGACGTCTTATTAACATAGAGTCATTCAATTATGAACACAGCACATCTCTCTATTAAATGGAGTTCTTTGGTTTCTTTCATCAGTGTTTTGTAGTTTTCAGTGTACAAGTCCTGTACATATTTGATTGCTCTTTACCTGTTTACTTCATTTTTCTGTGCTATAATAAGTGATACTCCTTCTTTAATGTCAAATTATAAACGTTCGCTGCTGGTATATAGATATGATTGGATGTTATACTTTGCAACTTTACTGATTTACTTATTAGTTCTAGGAATTATCTTTAGAGTCCTTTGTATTTTCTATGTGAATAATCATGTCAACTGTAAATATTCAGTTTTATTTCTCCCTTTATTTCCTATATACCTTTTATTTTATTTTTTCTTGTAATATTCTTCTGGTTATAAATTTCAGTATAATGTTTTATAGGAGTGCTGATAGAGGACATCCTTGCTTTGTTCCTGATGTTTGGAGAAAACATTCTATCTTTCACCGTTAATTAAATTATCTGTATTTTTGTAGATACTATTTATCAGGTTAAGGAAGTTTTCTTCTATCCCTAGCTTGTTGTTGGTATTTATAATGAAGTTTATTGAATTTTGTCAAATATGGTTCCTGTATCTATTGAGATGATATAATTTTTCTTCTTTGCTTTATTGATTTGGTGACTTACACTAATTGATTTTTCAATGTTGAACCAGCCTTGCATTCCTGAGGTAAACCCTACACTAATTGATTTTTCAATGTTGAACCAGCCTTGCATTCCTAAGGTAAACCCTCAGTCTTAGCCAAAATGAGTCAAAGATTTAGTGAAAAAAAATATTCTAAAATAGAGACATGAGTCAAAGACCTACCCCTATTTGAACAGTTGTGATTATGGACAGTACAATCAAAGAAACGAAAGAAATTAAATAAGAAGATATACAAAGGACAACCAGAAAAAAATCTCATTTCTTATCACTTGTAAAATTTTGTTTAGTTTTTTCACTCCATATGTCTTCTAAGTCTACATGTAAATTAAGATCACACTAACTACTCTCACATATATCTCAAGCACACACGTGTGTGGGAGCAGACACACACACACACAAAACCCTAAAATATAAATGTTTCTAAATATGAGAGGCATTTACTTTGTTTCCTTACAAAATTAAAACTGCTGTTTATTGCCAGTAGTCATAGCTCTCCTGATTAGTGATATAATACCTCAGTGTTCAACCTTAAGCTCTGCCATACTGAATGCTTGGCTTCTAGGGTCACTATGCCTTTCAGCAGCAGGCTGGCAAAAGGCAAACAGAATGGAAGGGCACATGTAGAAAGTCTTTATGTGATGGGCCTGAGAGAGACAAGTGTTCTGCCCTTTGCTTCCCAATGGATAGCACTTAGTCACATGACCTTACTTCACAGTAAACTGGTTTAACTGTATGTCTAGGAAAAAATAACAGGCAGGTTGAATTGGTCTCTCTCATAGCCACTGATGATTTCATAGTTGATTGTGAATATTCATATCTAGTAACCATATTTATAAAAACATAATGTAAATTTGGGGGGGAGTTCTTTGTTTTTAAAAACAGCATCCTTCAAACACACACATCAATAGTGTTAAAAAAAAGTAAAGCTTCCATTTTTAACATGAAATTCTGAATAATGTTTGAAGCAATATCAACTTATATTTATGAGTTATATACTTATACATACTTACGCATTACTTTAAAAGAATATTTATTTATTTATTTATTTATTTATTTATTTATTTATTTATGGCTGTGTTGGGTCTTCGTTGCTGTGCGTGGGCTTCCTCTAGTTGCAGCAAGCGAGCACTACTCTTCGTTGTGGTGCACGGGCTTCTCATTGCAGCGGCTTCTCTTTGGTGCAGAGCACAGGCTCTAGGTGCACGGGCTTCAGTAGTTGTGGCACATGGGCTCAGTAGTTGTGGCTCGGGGGCTCTAGAGTGTAGGCTCAATAGTTGTGGCACACGGGCTTAGCTGCTCCGTAGCATGTGGGATCCCTTACGGCCGCTCCATGAGTCACTCTCCCGCCGAGCCCAGGAAGGAGGGGGCATCAGTCACAGACCCTAAGGCCTCAGCAGCATTTTGAAACAGCCTATGCATTACTTTTCTTGTATGAAAATGCTTAAATTTTTCTTTATAATTGCATAGTTTTAAAAACTAACATAGAATGATTGCCTCTTTCATACATTTAAACATTTATTTTCTCATATGTGAGGATACAAAACATGTACATATACATTTGGTATATTCTTCAAAACGCCATATATGTAAGTATAGCAGGACATATAAAATATTAGTTTTTATGCTTGATTATTTTTGCTCAGTGTTGTAATTTTTGGAAGTAAATTTTAAAGGGTAGTATAATTCAGAATAAAATATAATTTGAGATTTTATTTTATTTTTATAAAATATCAATCAACAGGCTGATGATAATATATTCACACCTGTCCATGTACAGTTTTACAAAGTTTTAACCATTAACATGAATTCATTTCTTTAAGACTAAGTAACACGGAAAATGATTCCCAATTTTTTTCAAAGTACTTTGGGTCCTTCACTCCTATTGTCAAATAAGAAAGAACTAGAAAAAGTACCAAAGATAAGAATGAGTGGAAGTATGGTTTAGTGATGAAATTTAGTAAACTAGAAAAAAAAACCTCAAAACAAAGATTTAAATATTCAGATATACTGAATAATTGAGCTATTACTAATATTACTATAATATAAATTAAATTGCATAAACTTATGCTTAGTGGAACTAAGTGATTATTTTCTAAATCATAACTCAGATAAAATATTCGGCCTCTAAGATGAGCCTAACATATTTGTATGCAGTGCTCCTAGGGAAAAAAATAAAATAGCATCATTTTCAAATTATACATCATGCAAGATTGGATTTTAATGTGCTTCAGAATACCTCAACAATGATACCAAATACAGCAATGCTATGGTAAAAATGTTATGTTAACAGGCATCCTATTTGTGCTTCATAATAAAATAATATTTACATTGAGATTTGAATTTTATTATGTTGGTGTTTTATTTACACTTTGAGTTGTAACATTAATAACACTAGGTTAAATCAAGTCTAGCCTAATTTCATTTTTTGCAAACTTGCTTCTATATACATTTGCATAATTCTAGCAAACAGTAATCACAGTAATTCAGCTCCCTATAACCTCCTCTAACCATGTCATTCATAACTGCAGAAAATAGAAATTAACCTTTCTGAAAGCTGCATAGCATAATACTCTTTGCTGTCATGGAAAAGGTAGCAGGTGTGGCCGTGGGCTGCAGTCATTTGTCAAGTAAACCATAATGGTGGCATCAAGACAAAAATTATGCTAACGTAAAAGTAATGCTTCTCAACACTATTATTAGCACTCTGTACCAGCAGAATGATAATGAGACTTAAATCACTTCTGAGTTTCCAAATTATTTTTTTCATATGGTAGAGTGTTCCTTAGATTCTTTTTTAGATGCTGTGCATGCAGAAGTAAACACACTGAAGGTGCTTAACAAACTGTAAATGGGTTGAATGTAACCTAAAGCTCAGTTATAATTAGGTAATATTAATATAGTCTCTCACATGATGTTTATTAATTTTTTATAAATGTAACAGTTTTCAGTATTTATGTTACTTAGAAGTTTACTAACACATTAGGGTCTCTTCTCTCCTTTACACACAAGTTTAAGTTTCTCAGTAAACGACATAAAAAAATATTGTCTTCTTCCTTGTGACTCAAATTTACAACCTGAGTTTGAGGCCGGAAGCTGCCCTAGCAATGTGAACTTCAGAAAGTAAATTAATGTCTCTTGATGTTTGGTTTCTTTATATGTTAAAAAAACAAAATAGTAACCACTCATTGTCATTGTAAGGGTTGATAGTATTATGTGTATAAAATCACTTCGTGGATTTTAAAGCACAATATGTCATTAAGATACAAGTGTTACTTAATATTGCTTGACAACATTTAAAATCCTCTAAATTAAGTAAGTCAATGTTGGGAGAAAAGAGGCAATCTATCATTTGAAGATTCCAAATATTGAAGTCTAACTGGTTTTGTATTTTTCTGGCTAGATCTGAAACCCGATAAATCAAAAGGATATCAAGTAGCAGAATAATCTGGTTAAGTGCAGAAGCCTCCTCTGTACCACTTTTACTTGGCAAGAGATTAGGCTGAGGATAAGCAACATCACAAACAAAATTAAAATGTCTGTGGCAGGCATATGAGCCCCATGATGAGGAAGCTGTAGAGGAGACAAGTGTCTTCCTCCATCACAGAGCTAAACATGGAAACAACTGGGATTTTCACACTGACTACTTGACTGCCCAAGGCCATGTTCATCATTTCTAAGCAGATGGGGTGCAACTTCTCAGCAACCATGAATCTATTAAATTATATTCAACAAAATTTCTGTGGTAAAATAAAGATGGCCACAAAGTTTTTGAGACTCTTTCTATTGAAAGGGGGATTCTAATTCTTCTCCCATTGAATCTGAACAGGTTTCTTAACTCATTTGTCTTACAAAATTAGGCAGTGGTCCAGATTTGGTCTACAGATCATACTTTTTGACCCCTGATAAGAGTGGATTGGGTTTAGCCTGTAAGTAAAAACTGAGTGGTTCTGTATGCTATAGTACTCTTTACTGAAGCCTTAGAGAATCCCAACAAGTACTTCACATTTTCCAAGTGACCTTTAAGATACTCCTACTTTTTAGTTATTTTAGGAACATACACTAAAGCCCATACGCTAGGTTACATTCAATGCTTGTCGATAGACATCTGACGAACAGCCATAAGATTTCCTAAGTTGCAAGCATTGTGTTTTATTCCTGCACAAAGTACCCATTTTCATGGAGACATACAACCCAGTCATTTGTATTTCTACTAAAATACAATAATCATGGAAAGAAATGAGGCAATTATGTTTAGGTTACACAGATAGAGGAGTGAAGTGGGGAGTGAGAAAATGAGAAGAATCAATGATGTCTCCTAGCTTTCAGACTTCATCAACTGGGTGACTTGCAGTATCACTTAGAGATGGAGAATACCGGTGTGATGATTGTAAACACAGCCACCCTTTTCCATTTCTCCCCTCAAGAGGTGGAATCTATCACCCAGTCCTTAAGTCTCGTTTGACCATGTGACTTGAGGCCAATGGAACATTAGCTAACGTCACACCACAGAGACCTGAAAAGTACTTGTGAATTTTAGTTTGCTCGCTTAAGAACTTAGAACCCTCCTGCTATCCTGAGAACAATTCCAGAATACCCTGTACACATGAAGAGAGGACCAAGTGGGTAGCCATTCCAACCAACTCCTTTATGAAACATCCACGGTGGCTGACCTGCCAGCTGGCAGACACATGAACCAATCAGAACAGACCAGAACTCTCCAGTAGGGTCAAAACCCATTGCCAAACTGCAGAATTCTGAGCTAAATGACTAGTTGTTGTTTTAAACCACAGTTATTTGGGGTTTGTATTAGTTACCTTTCATGTAACAAAGTGCAACAAACTTAGTAACTTAGTAACTTAAAGCACCATACATTTCTTATTTCAGTTTTCACTGTTCAGGAGTCAGGGCATGGCTTAGCTGGGTCCTTTGCTAGGGGTCTCTCAAGGTTGAAATTGTATCAGTAAGGCTCTGCTTTTATCTAGAAGTTTGACTGGAGAAGAATGTACTTTGAAACACACTCAGGTTGTTGGCAGAATTAGTTTCCTCGCGGTGGCAGGACAGAGGATTCATCTTTTTGCCAGCTTTAGGCTGGAGGCTGCCCTCCACCACCAGAGGTTGCCCACAGTTCCTTGCCATATGGGCTTTGCCAACATGGCTGTTTCCTTACTCGGCCAGCAAAGAGCATCTCTGGAGCGAATCTGCCAGCAAGACCAAGACTTCCCTAAATAACATCCTTTTGTTTCTGAATCAGAATTTCCAACGACTGGGACTTCCCTGGTGGCGCAGTGGTTAAGAATCCTCCTGCCAATGCAGGGGACACGAGTTAAGGCCCTGGTCCAGGAAGGTGCCACATGCCATGGAGCAACAAAGCCCGTGTGCCACAACTACTGAACCTGTGATCTAGAGCCCATGAGCCACAACTACTGAAGCCCACATGCCACAGCTACTGAAGCCTGGGCGCCTAGAGCCCCTGCTCCACAACAAGAGAAGCCACCGCAAGGAGAAGCCGACGCACTGCAACGAAGAGTAGCCCCCACTCGCTGCAACTAGAGAAAGCCCTCACGCAGCAATGAAGACCCAACACAGCCATAAATAAATAAATAAATAAATAAATAAATAAAATCCTCAGGGAAGTGACACAACATCACCCTTGCCATATTCTGTTGGTTAGCAAGTCACAGATTCTACCTACACTCAGGGCAGGAGATTATACAAGGTCACGAATAGCTGGAGTCTATCCACCACAAGGTCATTTGTTACACAGGAGAAGTTAACCGATATGACCAGGTATGAAGACATTATGATTTTTGTGCTTAAAAGACAAGGTTCTGTGGGCTTCCCTGGTGGTGCAGTGGTTGAGAGTCCGCCTGCCGATGCAGGGGACACGGGTTCGTGCCCCGGTCTGGGAAGATACCACATGCCGCGGAACGGCTGGGCCCGTGAGCCATGGCCGCTAAGCCTGCGTGTCCGGAGCCGGTGCTCTGCAACGGGAGAGGCCACAACAGTGAGAGGCCTGCACACTGCAAAAAAAAAAGAGTAGGTTCTATAGCTAGACTGCCTGATTTTATATCCTAGGTCTGCCACTTAGCTATGTGATATGAGACAATCCATCTAACTTCATCCCTAACCACATAAACAGTTTCTATTTTAACAATGTAGATTTTTGACCTATGGGACTTATTAATAACAACCAAACAAGTCATCACCATACCGATACCTTTTACTCATATCATATTAATAACAAGAAAAAGAAAATTGGAATAAGATGTATCTATCACAACTTTATACCCAAACACAACTTCCCAGTAAGAAAAAAAAAAAATCTGTCAGCATCAGCACTGTGGAAAACAGGAAAATGCAAATCTGCCTTAGGAAGCTTTTAGTGACTTAAATATTGAAGCCACTGAAACATTAATTTGAATTTAGGATTCATGCTACAGTGATTTTACTGTACTGTGTAGTTGGCTAGGACTTCCCACCTGTTCTTCCACAAAACTGAAAGTACGAAACAACTGAAATTTAAGTAGGCTTTTACTTAAACTTTCTCATTGGTAACATCTGAAAAGGCAGGATGTAACAGCTAAGAGGATAAACTTTCCATTTGGATGTTAACAAAGTAATTCCTTTAAACTTTATTCTTCTGTTTAAAATGGAAAATACTGTCTATAAACGCTCTCCTATTGCACATATTATTTACCCATATGATTTTTAATATATATTACCAACATGATTGGCATGTGATATTGCAATTTAGGCTGAGCATTAAGTGGCATATATAAAATAACATAAAAATAAGACATTTTATTCTTGCATTTTTATTTTTATTTATTTATTTATTTTTTTTAACCACCTAATTTCCCTTTCACATTTTTATTTAGCAGGTTATTGAAAAGAAAAAAAAAAGCTTTCATTTTAAAGTCCAAGAACCCTGGAGTTTTTTTGTTTTTTTTTTTTTTAGTTTCTGCTTTATAACAAAGTGAATCAGTCATACATATACATCTGTTCCCACATCCTTTCCCTCATGCATCTCCCTCCCTCCCACCCTCCCCATCCCACCCCTCCAGGCGGTCACAAAGCACCGAGCTGATCTCCCTGTGGTACGCGGCTGCTTCCCACTATCTATCTACCTTACGTTTGGTAGTGTATATATGTCCATGCCTCTCTTTCACTTTGTCACAGCTTACCCTTCCCCCTCCCCATATCCTCAAGTCCATTCTCAAGTAGGTCTGTGTCTTTATTCCTGTTTTACCCCTAGGCTCTTCATGACATTTTTTTAAAATTCTGTATATATGTGTTAGCATACGGTATTTGTCTTTCTCTTTCTGACTTACTTCACTCTGTATGACAGACTCTAGGTCTATCCACCTCATTGCAAATAGCTCAGTTTCGTTTCTTTTTATGGCTGAGTAATATTCCATTGTATATATGTGCCACATCTTCTTTATCCATTCATCCAATGATGGACACTTAAGTTGTTTCCATCTCCAGGCTATTGTGAATAGAGCTGCAATGAACATTTTGGTATATGTCTCTTTTTGAATTATGGTTTTCTCAGGGTATATGCCTAGTAGTGGGATTGCTGGATCATATCGTAGTTCTATTTTTAGTTTTTTAAGGAACCTCCATACTGTTCTCCATAGTGGCTGTACCAATTCACATTCCCACCAGCAGTGCAAGAGTGTTCCCTTTTCTCCACACCCTCTCCAGCATTTATTGTTTCTAGATTTCTTGATGCTGGCCATTCTGACTGGTGTGAGATGATATCTCATTGTAGTTTTTTTTTTTTTGCTTTATAACAAATTTAATCAGTTATACATATGTTCCCATATCCCCTCCCTTTTGCGTCTCCCTCCCACCCTCCCTTTCCCACCCCTCCAGGCGGTCACAAAGCACCGAGCTGATCTCCCTGTGCTATGCGGCTGCTTCCCACTAGCTATCTACCTTACGGTTGGTAGTGTTTATATGTACATGCCGCTCTTTCACTTTGTCACAGCTTACCCTTCCCCCTCCCCATATCCTCAAGTCCATTCTCTAGTAGGTCTGTGTCTTTATTCCTGTCTTACCCCTATGTTCTTCATGACATTTTTTTTCTTAAATTCCATATATATGTGTCAGCATACAGTATTTGTCTTTCTCTTTCTGACTTACTTCACTCTGTATGACAGACTCTAGGTCCATCCACCTCATTACAAATAGCTCAGTTTCGTTTCTTTTTATGGCTGAGTAATATTCCATTGTATATATGTGCCACATCTTCTTTATCCATTCATCCAATGATGGACACTTAGGTTGTATCCATCTCCGGACTATTGTGAATAGAGCTGCAATGAACATTTTGGTACATGTCTCTTTTTGAATTATGGTTTTCTCAGGGTATATGCCTAGTAGTGGGATTGCTGGTTCATATGGTAGTTCTATTTTTAGTTTTTTAAGGAACCTCCGTACTGTTCTCCATAGTGGCTGTACCAATTCACATTCCCACCAGCAGTGCAAGAGTGTTCCCTTTTCTCCACACCCTCTCCAGCATTTATTGTTTCTCGATTTTTTTTTTTTTTTTTTTTTTGCGGTATGTGGGTCTCTCATTGTTGTGGTCTCTCCCGTTGCGAAGCACAGGCTCCGGACGCGCAGGCTCAGCAGCCATGGCTCACGGGCCCAGCCGCTCCGCGGCATGTGGGATCATCCCGGACTGGGGCACGAACCCGTGTCCCCTGCATTGGCAGGCGGACTCTCAACCACTGCACCACCAGGGAAGCCCTCGATTTCTTGATGATGGCCATTCTGACTGGTGTGAGATGATATCTCATTGTAGTTTTGATTTGCATTTCTCTAATGATTAATGATGTTGAGCATTCTTTCATGTGTTTGTTGGCAATCTGTATATCTTCTTTGGAGAAATGCCTATTTAAGTCTTCTGCCCATTTTTGGATTGGGTTGTTTGTTTTTTTTGCTATTGAGCTGCATGAGCTGTTTATAAATTTGGGAGATTAATCCTTTGTCAGTTGCTTCATTTGCAAATATCTTCTCCCATTCTGAGGATTGTCTTTTGGTCTTGTTTATGGTTTCCTTTGCTGGGCAAAAGCTTTTAAGTTTCATTAGGTCCCATTTGTTTATCTTTGTTTTTATTTCCATATCTCTAGGAGGTGGGTCCATAAGGATCTTGCTGTGATTGATGTCATAGAGTGTTCTACCTATGTTTTCCTCTAAGAGTTTGATAGTTTCTGGCCTTACATTTAAGTCTTTAATCCATTTTGAGCTTATTTTTGTGTATGGTGTTAGGGAATGATCTAATCTCAAACTTTTACATGTCCCTGTCCAGTTTTCCCAGCACCACTTATTGAAGAGGCTGTCCTTTCTCCACTGTACATTCCTGCCTCCTTTATCAAAGATAAGTTGGCCATATGTGCATGGGTTTATCTCTGGGCTTTCTATCCTGATCCACTGATCTATCTTTCTGTTTTTATGCCAGTACCACACTGTCTTGATTACTGTAGCTTTGTAGTATAGTCTGAAGTCAGGGAGCCTGATTCCTCCAGCTCCGTTTTTCGTTCTGAAGATTGCTTTGGCTATTCGGGGTCTTTTGTTTTTCCAAACAAATTTTGAAATTTTTTGTTCTAGTTCTGTGAAAAATGCCAGTGGTAGTTTGATAGGGATTGCATTGAATCTGTAGATTGCTTTGGGTAGTAGAGTCATTTTCACAATATTGATTCTTCCAATCCAGGAGCATGGTATATCTCTCCATCTATTTGTATCATCTTTAATTTCTTTCATCAGTGTCTTATAATTTTCTGCATACAGGTCTTTTGTCTCCTTAGGTAGGTTTGTTCCTAGATATTTTATTCTTTTTGTTGCAATGGTAAATGGGAGTGTTTTCTTGATTTCATTTTCAGATTTTTCATCATTAGTGTACAGGAATGCCGGAGATTTCTGTGCATTAGTTTTGTATCCTGCTACTTTACCAAATTCATTGATTAGCTCTAGTAGTTTTCTGGTAGCATCTTTAGGATTCTCTATGTATAGTATCATGTCATCTGCAAACAGTGACAGCTTTACTTCTTCTTTTCCAATTTGGATTCCTTTTATTTCCTTTTCTTCTCTGATTGCTGTGGCTAGAACTTCCAAAACTAGGTTTAAACTTTCAGATACCTCAAGAGTATATTAAAATAAGCCTGACATTTCGTGACTTGAGAGGAATAATTGACTCATAATCTATGAACAAAACCGGGGAAAACATAACTACATTGTTTTAATTTATTAATGGCAAGTGTGTGGCATCATAGCTTTAGAAATCCTTGATCCCCCACAAATTTTTGTACATGGAATTCTTACATAGTTCTTGATCTTTTCTGAAGCAAAATATATTTTTCTTTATTGTCTTAGGCTACTTGCTGATTCAGAAAAATCACTCCATATTCATTGCCCTACACTCTTTTAATGGTTCATTGCCATTACTTAGAATATGTGTTAATGAAAAGATGTTATGAAGAGTATCTGAAATTTAACTTATTTAACTGAGAAAAAAAAGCAAATAAGCCTTTTAGGTCATTGCAAACTTGTGAGTTGGAAACAGTAACTTGTAGAATCATTAGGATGCTAAGATGGAAGAAAGAGAGAAAGAAAAGCCCTGAGTATTGAGCATAATGATCTGCACCTGTTTTCAATCACGACTTTCTGTGGAAGCATCGACCGCGTTGGAATAAAGATTTCAGTGTTTGCACAGCTGGACTACAATGCTACTTTCCAGATAGTGGAAAGTCATTAAGGGCATATAAATAGACCACACTCTGATTTTGGAAGATTGAACTATGAAATTTACTGAGGGGTAGGATTGTTTAAAAAATGTTTGGTTTGTTCAGAACTCCTTTTCTTAAATAGCCTAAAAATAAATACAGAGAGGATCGTGTTATTGCCAGTCTGGGATTGATTTACACGAAGTCTATAAATACAAGAGTGATTACCATCTAATGTGGGAGCTATCACTTCTGTCCAAAAATAAGCCCCTCTCTATGGCTCCAAAGGGTAGAAATTCTGCTATCAGGGGAACAGACTTGATTTTCCACTTATCTTTTAATGACTTCCTGCAGGCAAAAACCGGGAGCCAAAATCCTACTGACATCTGTTTGTTGGTATGGGTCTTGTTTAGAACCCCAGTACTAAGTAATTATTCATTTTTTCTTGGCATTAGGATTGCATAGCTCACAATGTTTTACAACATGTAAGCTGTAATAAATAAAGGAATAAACAAAACTCTTCTCCTAAGTGCTCATTTATATAAAGCATCAGCAAAACAAACCGGAAAGCTTATACCATTTATTGCTAGATTGGCACTGTTTACAGTTCACATTTATCATTAACAAATGGAAGAAAAGGAAACTGCTAGCTTTTTCATCTTAAACCAGGTCTGATATTTTAATGATCAAGGAAAACTTCATATTGAAATTTATGCTATTGTGTAAGTCATCCTGTGGAGTATTTTCTTTTATCCTTAGTATTTATTTTTAAGGCACTATGACTTCACTGACTTAGAAGAAAAATGTGGATTTAAGCCTGAACCTGACCTTAGAGATATTAGGAAAATCTCTTAACCCTTCTAAGCATCTTTACTCCCATACTACATGGAGATAACAATATTTATTTCATAAGAGCATAGTGGAAAATAATTTAACAGACATAGGGTATATGACATCACTATCTTAGTAATGCTTTATTTTCTCCCTAAACTCTTCTGCTACTTGCTTTGAAGTATTTAATTTTAAGCACAAAGCGATGCTGACCAAGTTGTTTCGCATGGAAAGACAGCCCTCGTCAATTCAATTTAAAGATAGGTAAGTTGTGAGCCAACCACATAATAGAACTATTAGTATGGCACTTACCAAAGTGAGAAAGATCCAAATGGGGCCCATGTTTGCGGGAAGCTAAAGAATGTCCCCAGGAAATCAGGACCTAATTTCCACAACCTGTGAATATCACCTTATATGACAAAAAATATGTGATGATTTCTAAGGATTTTGAGATGGGACATGATGCCCGGTGATGCATTGCCTTAGTGTGGGCCTTAAATGCAGTCACACATGTTCTTATAAGAAAGAAGCAGGGGCGGGGCTTCCCTGGTGGCGCAGTGGTTGAGAGTCTGCCTGCTGATGCAGGGGACACGGGTTCGTGCCCCGGTCCGGGAGGATCCCACATGCCGTGGAGCGGCTGGGCCCGTGAGCCATGGCCGCTGAGCCTGCGCGTCCGGAGCCTGTGCTCCGCAGCGGGAGAGGCCACAACAGTGAGGGGCTGGCATACCGCAAAAAAAAAAAAAAAAAAAAGAAGCATGAGGAGGGTGAACATAGAAGAGGAGAAGGCACACAGAAGATGGTATGTCCCTGGAAGCAGGTGTGGGAGTGAAGTGGATGCAAGTTAAGGAAAGCTGGCAGCCACCTGAAGCTGGAAGAGGAAGCGGATTCTCCCCTGGGGCCTCCCAAAGGAACACCACCCTGCTGAAACCTGGATTTCCAGACGATGACACTGAATTTGGACATCCTGTGCCCAGCACTGTGAGAGAGTACATTTCTTTTGTTTTACATCATCAAGCTTGTGGTCATTCATTACAGGAATCTCCGTGACTACTAGTACAATGCTGCTGATTGTTTACAGGTAAGTGGACTGACTCACAAATGATCCATGATGCAGGAGGAGGTAAACACCAGACACATAACACATGTGCTAGAGGACCAGGATGGAGTCATCACACATGTGATATCTGAGGGGCACTGAAGGTTGTAGAGTGTTCATAGGAATGACAAAGAATGGGAAAAGGACATTCCACATGTATTACATACATGAGGCAAAAAAAGATGACTGAAAAGTCAGATAAGCAGTAGTTGGTGCTGATCTTTTCTTAAATGTGAACTTCCTCTGCTGAGATGGAGGAACCATGTGGGGAGAAATTTAATTTTGAAACCCAGTAGTAAAGAACACAGGCAAACAGCTCTTGGGATTGGAGTGAGCTACTTGCATGGGTACGTGTCTGAGCAAATATCCGTACACTAAAGAAATACAGTTGTTAAGTGTTCTTCACTTACGTATCTGAACCCTAATGCATTACATAGACATCTTCATAATTCTCTTCGTGTAAAACTATACCTGCCCTAAAAGAGGAAAGTAACTAGTCTGGTCCAAGGTGCACTGTAGGGTACAAAATGAAGTGAGGTGCATGTTGAAGAAAGAGACATATCCCTTAGCAAAATCTGGTTAAGAGTCCCAAACACTCGTTAGTGAAAAGAAATTAAAGGAGCCTCAAAATGACATTAATTTTAGATGTGTATGTTAACAGGTTTTTTTTTGATGGTCTAGCTATGTGGTGGATATGAATGGGTCATCAGATTAAATTAAATGTTAAGTGCATTATATTTATTTAATTGCTTTGTGTATGGTTCATGTATCTGAAGTGAAATTTTATGTTGTTTTTCCCTGAGTTAAAATACCCATTCAGGTATTTTGGTAAAGAACAGTATTTCTAAGGGAATAAGACATATAGCCAATATTTTGAATCCCAGCCTATGAAAATTAGGTAGGTAGGTATTACCATTTTAATAAAAATGTCCGAACCACTTTCATGTCTTTCTAAATTTGGAGGAGTTTACTCATGCAGAGGAAGAATACCTGCCACAATATCAAGACATGAATAGTCATGGCCTTTTGGGAAAAGTGGAAACAGTTACCAGTGTTTGGAATGTTGGCTTAGTGGCCAAAGTAACAATAGAAAAGGCTCAGCAGGGCATTTGCAGAAATATTGAGAAGATCTTCTATGGGGAGCAGAAGAGTTTAGAGGCAATGTAACTAGGATGCAATGAAGGAGAAAATCTGGAGCCAGAGTAACCATGGAAGATAAAGGAAACTCAACTAGGAAATGATTTTAGACAAGAGAAAATGCAGGCCTGAACTAAAATTACAGCGATGTCACAAAAACAACATCTAACGACTCAGTACATAGGGTTCATTCTGAGCACCCCACGAAATGACAAAATGAGGCAACAAATTCATATCCTCCTTTCTTCCCTCAATATACTTTCTGATCTGATTATTGTGACAGTACTTTGACTATGTCAAGTATTTATTATGCCATTGCATTTATGTTTAATATTTAATATGCAGTAATACACAAAGGAACAGAACTCTGAATGATAATCTGTGCAGAGAAGCAAAAGTAAAGCTTTTACTGTTCTCATCAAGTTTGTGAGCTGTCTGAAATGAGTCCATGTTTTTCAGATAATATTGACTCCTGCAGTAGTTAGCAGACATCAAAAATTGCATTTCAATATAAACCAGTCTGGGTTAAAAGGAAACTTCTGCCAGTTAAAAAAGCAATCATACTGATACACATATAAGTGGGAAGAGTTACTTAAATTTTTGTGATTATTAACTTATCACCAGGGAATAGAGTTTTACATAAAACAAATATTGGGTTGGCCAAAAAGTTCATTCAGCTTCTCCCAGAACAGCTTACCAAAACCCGAACGAACTTTTTGGCCAAACCAATACAAAAAGAACCTTGATCCAAGGCTGAATGAGGAACAAATAGAAAAGATGAACAGACCAATCACAAGTACTGACATTGAAACTGTGATTTTAAAAAGTCCAACAAACAAAAGTCCAGGATCAGCTGTCTTTACAGGCAAATTCTATCAAACATTTAGAGAGGAGTTAACACCTATCCTTCTGAAACCATTCCAAAAAATTGCAGACGAAGGAACACTCTCAATTCATTCTGTGAGGTCACCATCACCCTGCTACCAAAACCAGAGGAAGGTACCACAAAAAAAAATTACAGGCCAATATCATTGATGAACATAGATGCAAAAATCATCAACAAAACACTAGCAAACCAAATCCAACAATACATTAAAAGGATCATACACCATGATCAAGTGGGATTTATCCCACAGATGCAAGGATTCTTCAGTATCTGCAAATCAATCAGTGTGAACCACTACATTACAAACTGAAAAATAAAAACTATATAATATCTCAATAGATACAGAGAAAACTTTTGATGAATTTCAACACCATTTATGATAAAAATTCTCCAGAAAGGGGGCATAGATGGGCACTACCTCAATATAATAAAGGCCAAATATGACAAACACACAGACAACATCATACTTGAGGGTGAAAAGCTGAAAGCATTTCATCTAAGATCAGGAACAAGACAAGGATGTCCACTCTTGCCACTTTTATTCAACATAGTTTTGGAAGTCCTAGTCACAGTAATCAGAGGAAAAAAAAAGGAATACAAACTGGAAAAGAAGAAGTAAAATTGTCACTGTTTGCACATGACACTATACATAGAAAATCCTAAAGATGCCATCAGAAAACTACTAGAGCTCATTAATGAATTTGATAAAGTTTCAGGATAAAAAATTAATGCACAGAAATCTCTGGCATTCCTATACACTAAAAATGAAATATCAGAAAGAAAAATTGAGGAAACAATCCCATTTGTCATAGCATCAAAAAGAATAAAATACCTAGGAATAAACCTGGCTAGGGGGACAAAAGACCTGTGCTCTAAAGACTGTAAGATGCTGATGAAAGAAATCAAAGATGACACAAACAGATGGAAAGATATACCATGTTCTTGTATTGAAAGAGTCAATATTGTCAAAATGACTATACTTCCCAAGGCAATCTACAAATTGAATGCAAACAAAATCAAATTACCAATGGCATCTTTCACAGAACTAGAACAAAAAACTTTAATATTTGTATGAAACACAAAAGATCCTCAATAACCAAATCAATCCTGAGAAAGAAAAATGGAGCTGGAGGAATCAGACTCCCTGATTTCAGACTATATTACAAAGCTACAGTAATCAAAAGAGTATGGTAGTGGCAAAGAAACAGAAATATAGATCAATGGAACAGGAGAGAAAGCCCAGAAATATACCCACACACCTATGGTTAATTAAACTATGACAAAGGTGGCAAGAATATAAAATGGAGAAAAGACAGTCTTCAATAAGTGGTGCTGGGAAAATTGGACAGCTACATGAAAAAGAATGAAATTATAATATTCTCTAACACCATGCACAAAAATAAATGCAAAATGGATTAAAGACCTAAATGTAAGGCCTGAAATTATGAAATGCCTAGAAGCAAACACAGGCAGAACACTCTTTCACATAAATTGCAGCAGTATCTTTTTGGATTCTTCTCCTAGAGTAATGGAAATAAAAACAAAAATAAACAAATGAGACCTAATTAAACTTAAAAGCTTTTGCACAGCAAAGGAAACCAGAAGCAAAATGAAAAGACAACCAAGAGAATGGGAGAAAATATTTGCAAAGGGACAAACAAGGGATTAGTCTCCAAAATATACAAACAGCTCATGCAGCTCTATATCAAAAATAAATAAATAAATAAATAAATACACAGAAGACCTAAATAGGCATTTCTGCAAAGAATTCATACAGATGGCCAAAAAGCACATGAAAATATGCTCAACATTGTTAATTATTAGAGAAATGCAAATCAAAACTACAATGAGGTAGGTATCACTGTACATGGGTCAGGATGGCTATCATCAAAATGTCTACAAACAATAAATGCTGGAGAGGGTGTGGAGAAAAGGAAACCCTCCTACATTGTTGGTGGGAATGTAAATTGGTAAAACTACTATGGAGAACAGTATCGAGGTTCCTTTAAAAACTAAAAACTGAACTACCATATGATCTAGCAATCCCACTCCTGGGCATATATTCAGAGAAAACCCTAATTCGAAAAGCTACATGCACCCCAGTGTTCACTGCAGTACTATTTACAGTAGCCAAGACATCGAAGCAACCTAAGTGTTCACTGACAGATGAATGAAGCAACCTAATTGTTCACTGACAGATATGTGGTACATATATGCAATGGAATATTACTCTGCCATAAAAAAGAGTAAAATAATGCCATTTGCAGCAACATGGATGGACCTAGAGATTATCATACTAAGTTAAGTAAGTCAGGCAAAGAAAAATATGTTATAACTTATATGTAGAACCTAAAAAAAAATGATACAAATGAACTTATCTGCAAAACAGAAACAGACTCACAGGCTTTGAAAACAAATTTATGGTTACCAAAGGGGAAACATAGTGGGAGGGATAAATTAGGAGTTTGGGATTAACATAGACACACTACTATATATAAAATAGGTAATGAACAAGGGCCTACTCTATAGCACAGGAGCTCTACTCAATATTCTCTAATAACCTCTATGGAAAAAGAATCTGAAAAATAATGTACATGTGTGTATGTATAACTGAATCACTTTGCTGTACATCTGAAACTAACACAACTCTACTCCAATATAAAATAAAAAATTAAATTTAAAAAACTTGATTTTTGATCTGGAACAATAATAATAAACAAGCAAACAAAAGTGTGAGGTTTTCTTCCCAAAATAGCAGTGTTTTACAGAATAAAATTATTTTTTCTGAATTTTAAAATGTTCTATTGATTTTAATATATGGCAGATGCAGTAGCTACATAACACTCAATTCATTAAAATTAGATGAGACTGCTACCAATCACAGTAACTGGCAGAAAAAGCAATTGGTTTTGGAAGTTAAAATTATTGCCTAAAAGAAGCTATGTGTAAGTTATTTTGAATAACTATTGAGGCAAAAGAATTTAAAATTACTTTTCATGTGCTACAAAAGTACTAGATAGAAGAGTTTGTATTTATTGGTTTTGGCTAATAATAATTTCTTTATCCTTATGGAAAAGGATTTAAAATTTCTCAGCCGATAAAAAAGTGTGGAGTTTATTTTTCAGTTTAAAATATTCGTATAACTATATAACTATATTTCTCCACCAACTTTAAAAATAATATATTGAAATTAGATTAGCAGTTTCTATATTAGATTTTTTTACACTTTTTAAAATATGATAGTAGTTTTCAAATATTTATCTTATTATTCTATAATTATATTAATATATGAGAGTGTCCATAAAGTAGATCAAGTGTGAGTTAAGATTAGAAGCTATCTTCAGGTTTAACTGTCTCAGAGACTATTACAGTAAGTCCCTCCCTACATACGAACCTTAAAGTTGCAAACTTTCAAAGATGCGAACGTGTCCAGAGAAAGGATGAAGAGTGACAAGAGGAAGAAGAAGTAACTGAAGAACTGAAGAGATTCACGACGCAGGAAATAACAAGGGGACTTTCTTTATTTGAGGAGGCACTGTTAGTTTTTGAGGCACAGGACCCAAAGGTAGAATGGTACACAAAGGTTGCAGCAGCCTTTCAGAATGCAATCCAGTGCTACCGTGTCATCTATGATGAGAAAAAAAGAGCTACTACCCAGACATCGCTGGATCTTTTTTTCAAGAGGGTACTATGTTACTATGATAATTTTCAAGGTACTATACTGTAAGATTAAAAATGTTTTCTTTTTTTTTTGTTTTTTTTTAATTTATAATTTGTGTGAAAAGTATTATAAACCTATTACAGTACAGCACTATATATCCGATTGTGTTAGTTGGGTACCCAGGCTAACTTTGTGGGATTTACAAACAAACTGGATTTATGAACGTGCTCTTAGAATGGAACTCATTCATATATAGGAGACTTACTGTATAAGCAACTTTCTAGTGACAGTGAAAACTACATTAGTGGTTTTAACAATGTACTTTAAATATAAATATTAAAGGATGATGTCTAATATTAGGAATGAAGATTTCACAATTGAAATGGCATCTGTGGAAGAGAAGTAAGAGTCACCGTCTTTCAAGTCCACTTTGAGAGAACTTTACATATACAATGTATCCTTAAAGCCAACAACTGCCTACTTTTCCAGGTACTCTCAGGGTTTAGCATATTTTATGTTACATCAAATTTGCTGGAAAAAAGTATTTAAGAAAAGAATAAATGAGCATTAAGCTAGTCACTTTTCCCCAGCAAAGAATGTATTTCCCAGGGAGTTGCTGTCCCAATAAGAAAAGAGGCAGGATTAGACACCGGATTGGTGTGCTCTGCCAGGCAGTATCGTATTTCATAATTATAGGCGAGCCAACTGATAATAACGTGAAATGGAAAAGTTCTGGTCACAACATCTCCTACATACGTTTTTTTCCCTAAGCATTGTCAGTAAATTAGGGGGAAATGAATGAGTGTTCAGGGTTTTAAAAAGGTTCATGTCGCTATAGGAATTAAGTATGATTTACATATCAATTATAACTTGGATATTACAATAACTTTTGGTTGACCTTTGCCTTTTGCTAAACACTTATGTTTTCTTTTACCTGTGGACTTTTAAAAATATTATTAGAGAGGTTGTTTCAGCACCTTATGTTCATCAAAGTAAGAATTTATGTACCAAAGATGGCTAGAAGATGAGGCTATGTACTTAACAGTTGTCACAGCAACTCCTTAACGTAACACATATTATTTTTCCATATTTTTTTTTTTTTTTTTTTTTTTTTTGCTGTACGCGGGCCTCTCACTGCTGTGGCCTCTCCCGTTGCGGAGCACAGGCTCCGGACACACAGGCTCCGCGGCCATGGCTCGCGGGCCCAGCCGCTCCGCGGCATGTGGGACCTTCCGGGATAGGGGCACGAACCCGTGTCCCCTGCATCGGCAGGCGGACTCTCAACCACTGCGCCACCAGGGAAGCCCTATTTTTCCATATTTTGACTCAAAATAATTTTATGTTTTCTTTTTGGCATCACAACAGCCAATTGTTTGGATTATTTAGAGACATGATCATATTACTTTATAAATTGTATTGAAGGTGAATATTTACATTGTCTGAGCCACTGTTGGAGAAGAGGAAATTTCCCCCTTTACCCTCTTGAGGTCTTGTGGCTGGACTAATAATAAAATTGACACAAGACAGATTAACAGGAGAAAAGGAAACACATTTTAATCATGCCCACAGAGGTCTCATAGAAATGGGACCTAAGAAGTGACCAAAGCAGGTAGCTTTTATCTTTTTAGACAAAGAAACAATAAATTTGTAAGAATTGACAGGACAAAGAAATGCAGGTGTTGGGTGTTTAATTAGTGAAGAATCTAAATGTAGTTTGGGCTTGGAGTAGTAAATTAAAGAAGTCACAGGGTTTGTTTTTATGGGCTCCTTGGCCCTGAATTCCCTGTCTCTGGTGATAAGGATGTCCTCTTACCTCCAGATGCAGGAAGTGCACTTTTCACGTGAGAGTTTTATTTTTTGCTTTCAAGCAGACAGAAATAAGGGTCAGGGTGTCCCTCTTGCCTTGGCCATTTCTTAAGTAGATTTAATTTAAAGTAATCAATATGCCACTGAAGCACATTTTGGGGTGGCCAACCCTGGAACCCAACACCACCTATTTTTTTTTAAACAAGTATGCATTAATCAGCTATACTTTGACTCTCGGAATCTGATTCCTGGAGGTAGGACTTGGAAACTACATTTTAATTTACTACCTGAGATTCAGAACTGCTGCTATTGGAGCATCTCAGGCCCACTTCACACCTACCCATGATTTTGAGAAGGAAGAAAACCTTGATCATGATTCAAGGACACAATTATTACACTGTGGTAAGGAGGCTAATGGGATAAGTGAAGGAATTCTAAATAGATTTAAACTAAGACAAGCAATCTCTTGGCCTCTCCTCTGAGATGTCTTCCGCTTTCAAATTGATTCCTCTTTGTATTGGATCTTTTTTCTTCATCTTCTCATGCAACCCATACAATAAAACAAGTCTCATGATACCTATCACTTTGAAAGGATTTCCTTCCACTGAGTTGTGTAGTTTGTAGCAAAACCAAGTGGGGCCCATAAGAGGAGAAGGCTTAGACTGCAAAATAAATTCTTTTCTAGAATTTATTCTAGAGAAATGTTTTAATTTTGGTTGGGTTTATCTTACTATCATTACTCACCACTCTTTCATTTACACACTCAGTTAGTTAACAAGTATTTATTGAGTTGTTACCATATTCCAGGCAGTGTCTAGGCACTGTTGGACAGGCCCTAAAAGTGGTCAAAGAACCTATTCTCATAGGGATTATCCCATCGAGGTAGTGGACAAATTATAAGTAGATACACAATATTTCAGTACTTAACATACCTATGAGGAAAAAAATAAGCAGGTCTTTAGGGATTGGAATTTAAGAAATTTTAAAATGTAAAAGAGCAAATCATGAAACTATTCAGGAAAAGACCAGTCCAAGCAGAAGCCACAATATTTAAGATGCCTCTGCAGATAGAGTGTTTGGTCAGAAAAGATCAGTTAAGGGGCCAGTGTGGCTGAACTAGAGAGAAAAAGGGAAGGATGACATGAAATGATGCCAAAGATAGCTTGAGGAACAGACCATATGTGGCCTTTGAGGTCAGCATGCAACATAGAGTTTGGCTTTATTCTTAATGATGTGAGAACCCTCTGGAATTACCATGTCAGAATAGAGAGACACCACACCAAAATCAAGTTAAAAATGCTCGGTCAGACTCCAGCATATGTAGAAAGAATCATTGCTTTATCCAGCCCAGCTTACCACACTTAATGTGCATTTTCAAATAGTTTAATTAGTCAGCTGAATGTCAAAGTTATAGCTTGTAATAAATATCATTTCCTTGTCTAAAGGTCTTCTTTGATAAAGAAATATAAATCATCTTGTACTTGACAAAAGGAAAATAATTCCAGTCTTAACGCTTGGCCATTGTATTAGTGAGCTTTTCAGCTGGAAACAGAATCAAACCCAGATGTTACTAGAGTCTTCAATGAAGATAGCATTTACAGAAGTGTAAAAATATTATAATGAAACAAACAAAAAACCAAAATATTGATGAACCCAAAGAACAGCAATGAGAGTAAGCCATTATCTCTCCTGGGGCTGAAGGGGTCAAGGAGCCAGGGGAGTGGTGAGGCCATGAAAGAAGAGGTGCTGCCTGAGCAGTGTGCTGGAACATAGCCACTACCTGAGGATGGCTCAGAGGCACGAGAAAGCATAGAGAAACAGACCTAGCTCCTATCACCCACTACGCCTGTGATTTCTCTCATTGGTGGATTTATGGTGCTTTACCTAAATCACCTCTTAAAAACTTAGGTACCTATCCCCCTGCTCTTATTCTTTTAGAAGAAACATTTTTTTTGGAGCTTTGTTGAAACTTTGTACACTTTCTATTTAATTCTTTTTCTCAAAAATGTTTTCTTCTGTCCACTTTTTAGACCCAGGTTGCTTTTCATTTTGCAACTTTTTCAGGTGATACTTTATTTCTAAGGTATACATTTAACATTACAAATTCCTTAAAAATATTGTTTTACTTTTTCAGACAAGATTTGATATGCATTATTTTGTTATCAATTAGAATCTTTTCTTAATACACTTGTGTATTTCTTAATATCTAAAAATGTGAGGTGAGGGGTATTTTACTTGTAGTTTGCCATTGAGTTGTAATATAATTGCACTGTATTTTTAAAATATCTTAATTTCACTTCTGAAAGGTTTTGTGATTTGCTTTTGGGTTTAATATATTTGTAAATGCAATGCTTACAGTGCTTATAAATGCACTATATATGCTTAAAAAATAATGTAGGGTCTAGAGTTACTTACTGACCTAATTTTGTCCACTTTCTGCTTTTTAAAGTTAATCTATTTTTATATAAAATAATTATTTTATTTTTCTAACGATAAATACAATTTATAGTGCAAGAATATATTTTATAGTATCTACTTTAAAAAGACCTTATTTCTATCCAAAGAAAGTTGAATAAAGTAGATATTTATTAAAATAAGGCAAATTCTCCCACCGTCCCATAAGCACATCTCACCAAGTTATAAACTAGTTTTTAGAGCAGCTTCAAATTAAAGAAGAGTGAACATATTTGAATGTACTGAAGTAGATTCAACCAGCGTTTACTTCCTCCCTACCAAAATATTTATTTACCACACAGCAGTGAGAGAATTTCTTTAAAATACAGGATACCCTGTTCTTCTGAATTTTAGAAAATGAATAAAGTATGTCCCATGTAATATTTGGGACATGTTTTATTTCACATTCATTCATTGTTTATCTGAAGTTCAAATTTAACTGGGCATCATGTGTTTTTTGTTTGCTGAATATAGATGTTTCTCTTCTGCTCAAAATTCTCCAATGGCTTTCCAATCTCATACAGAGTAAAAGCCAAAGTAAAAACCAGTTTTAGACACGGCAACACAAGCTCTGACCTGGACTAATTCTCTGATCTCATTTCCTATAATAATATCCAGCATTGCTCCAAAATACCTGCAGTGGCCTTCTTGCTTTCCCTGGACAACACAGAACTTCTGCCCCAGGGCCTTGCTATTCCCATCCTCAGTTTCTTCAGGTGCTTGTTCAAATGGGTCACCTTTAGAGAGAGTCCCTCCCTGACCAGCTTATGTCAAACAGCAACAATTTCCACATGCCCTGTTCCTTGCACTCATCTTTCTTTGGGATACTTATCACCATCTGATGTTATCTAATTTTGTTTTCTGACTCTCTCCCAAATAAATACATTTAAGCTCTACAAAGCCAAAGACTTTGTTTTACTCACTATTGTATACAAGATGCCTAGAACTGTACCAACATGTGGTAGGGACTCAGTATATTTTTGCAAATGGAATAAATGGGATAAACCATTGCTTATCCAGAAGGTAACAGAGTTGTTTTCATTCATAATATTATTCTCCAGTGTACCCTCATACCAAACATTGTGTATACAAGTCAAAGGAATTTTATGTAGAGTATCAAGGTGATTTAAATGATCATTTCAACCCAAATTGTATTTAGCCTTCAATTAGAAAGATTAATATTTAGATGAGAGAGACATCATCTATTTTCATGCCCTCTTGTGCTTTACTTAAAAATTATTGAAGCAAATAAGTAGGAGACATTAAAATTAATGATGTTATCATATTACTAGATATAGTGTTGAAAGCAATTAAGATTTTTATGATTTGGCTTTAAATTTACCTATGCAGTTATTTTGACTCTTCTCAATATTTTTATAAAATGGTACCTAAACTTTTATGTTTTTATAAAAAATATGATTGCAAACATTGCATGTGTTTCTTTTAAAAATTTGATGTATTAAAGAATAATAAAATACTAAAAAGTCAGATATGCATATAACTCTACCCCTACAAATAATCAAAACTAGCCACGCAAGTCCAGTGATACTCGATGATTATGTTTCTAGAAGCTGCTCTGAGATCCGGATTGGAGCTCATTCAGATCACTCTCTCATGCTAAGGTATAGTTTGTAAAGAATGATATAGTGCCAGAGTGGTTGCACTCAGGGACTTAAAACCTCAGCTGTAACCTCAGTGCCAGCCCCCTACATAAACAGTCAGACCATTGTGTTTATCCATGGATGCCACAAAGGCCTCCACTTCCCTCCAGATGCTTTCCTCTTAAGAACCTGGAGAATTATCTTTCCAGAGGACATGAATTAGAAGCTTTCCATCCCATTATGGAGGTTCCAAAAATATTGAGGGAAAAGAGGTCCTGAGCCTAATTGTTTTCTTCCTAAAAAGCTCCTTGAGCATGTTGGCAAAGGTGCCTATAGTTTAGTGCTCAGCACTCCCGATCCAAGCGTATTTAGAGAGACTAGCGCCTTCACTGGCCTACAAATGTATTGTTAGTTTGTTCTACAGGGAAATGAGTGGTTACTTGCTTTACATTTGCACAGCTATAAAAAAGGCCATTCAGCAGTTAACTCTGTGTAAGGAAAGGGTGGGCCTTGCTCTGGTCTGCTCTTTACGGAGAAACGGTGTCTCTCTCCTGTTGTTCCCTTATATCATTATGACAAAATAACTGAGAAGACCTGGAAACAGAACTTTATTTTAATTTTAATTTTACTTAAAATTTTTTTTGGCTGCACCGTGCATCTTGCGGGACCTTACTTCCCCCACCAGGGATCGAACCCGTGCCCCCTGCAGTGGAAGTGCAGAGTCCTAACCACTGGACCACCAGGGAAGTCCCCAGAGCTTTATTTTTTTAAATAGCTACTACATTTTGATATCTTAATTCAAATATTCTTAACATTAACTCTAACACTTGGTTGAAAATATGTGTATGAGAGTAAAGATTAAGATTTAGATCAGGCTTATTAACAAAGCAGAGACTAAAATATGTTGAAAATATTTCTTTAAATTTCATGCAATTCAATGATCATAATTACTACAAAGCTGCATACACTATGAAAGAGAAAAACCAAAATTGTCTATTAACACTGAGACTCCTCCCAACTATAGCTAATATTTATTCTAAACAAAATTGTTATTGAAAACTTTAAGTTGCTTGGAATTTTATAAGATGCCTCCAACGAGCATCAGACTGGAATGGCTGTATTTTATTTCATCTGTGCCTCTTTGTTTTTGGTGGAAAAGGCCTTTGAATTATTCTGATTTGAAGATGAACCCAGTGGCTTAAATTCTTACAATATTTCTGAAGGTACAAACAAATTATGTTATTTCAAGTTAAAGCAGTAGAGTCATTTCCAAGTTCTCCCTCATAATGAGTTTATTTCAGAGAGAGAGGACAAAGAAATAAGAAAACAGAAGCATTTTTCAGGAATTACAGATGCAGGCTTTACCAACAA
This sequence comes from Mesoplodon bidens, assembly GCF_964165515.1. Taxonomy (NCBI): domain Eukaryota; kingdom Metazoa; phylum Chordata; class Mammalia; order Artiodactyla; family Ziphiidae; genus Mesoplodon; species Mesoplodon bidens. The sequence continues at coordinate 85,866 of NW_027672018.1, read as the reverse complement.
CTTCAGTTCAGGTATCAAATTGGGGCTCCTGTCCTGGTGACACCCCCATCTTACCAACCCAGCTCTCTCCTCCGTCTGTCTCTCTCCCCTCCTCCTAGGCTCAGTACCGATTCTACTGCCTTGCTTCTGGGCTTTCTCTCTGGGTATTATATTTGAAACTCCCAATCAGAGAGGATGTGGTTAAACTGTTTTGTCACTATCAAATTGAGATCATCCCTATCGGGTAAGTGTGTGTTTGGGCTCGACATTATCACACTAATATATATATATATATATATATATATATATATATATATATATATATATATATATAGATAACTAATAAGGAGCTACTGTATAGCACAGAACTCAGTTCTCATCATTTCTGTCTCCTCGATGCCTAGTATGTGCTTCACATATAGTTGACACAATAAATGTTTGTCAGAGAAGTTAGTTTCAATATAATTATTATGAGGTTCAAAGTAGACTAGAAACCTGTATAAACAAATACAGACATAACTGAATACAACAATTGTGTTAGACCAGAGAATGGGCAGAAAGAAGACTTTAATAAAACATTTTAAAATCGAGATATAATTGACATATAACATTATAGATTTGTGTCAAGTGTACAACATAATGGTTAGATCTTTGTATATATTGTAAAATGGTCACCACAATGAGTCTAGTTGATGTCCATCTTCATACATAGTTACAATTTCTTTCCTTATGATGAGAACATTTAGAATCTACTCTCTTAGCAGCTTTCAAATATTCAGTAGCGTATTATTAACTATAGTCACCATGTTGTATGTTGCATCCCCTCGACTTATTCATTTTATAACTGGAAGTTTGTGCCTCTTGACCCCCTTCACCCATTTCACCCCCTGTCAACCTGCCTCTGGCGACCACCAATCTGTTCTCTGCATCTATGAGCTCAGTTATTTTTTGTGTGGGGGGGGTATTTTATTTTATTTTTATAGACTTCACATATAAGTGAGATTATGGAGTATTTGTCTTTTTCTGTCTGACTTACTTCACTTGACCTAATGCCCTCAAAGTCCATCCATGCTGTTGCAAATGGCAAGATATCCTTTTCTTATGGCTGAATTATAGTCCATTGTATGTATGTGTATATATATATATATATATATATATATATATATATATATATATATGCCAACACAGTTTTCTAGTGAAGGAAAACATTTTCATTAACAGAAGAAGTTCATTGCAGTCAATAATTATTATAACATCAGTAAGAAAATGTTGATTTGACAAGTAACATACATTTTTGTATTTGTAAAAATTTGAACAAATTAATTTTTACTTTTATGTAAGTGCAAATTGATAATGCCTATGGTACAGTGAGTCTCTTTCTAAACCAGACCCTTATACAGTAGATGCCATTTTGACAGGCTGGTGTACTGTGACTTAACTGTCCCTGGACTTACGTGCCTTTGAAATCTGAAGGAGTCCTTGAGCATTTTTTATAAGACCAAGATCTTCCCTGGCTCCCTTCTAAGATGGTGGGGTGGCAGTGCAGTTTTCCCAGTTCTTATGGGGCCTTTCCAATATTGCACAGAAACAGATCTCACTAAGAGAATGTTAAGGAAACCCATGCTTTAAAATGTCTCGGCACAATACAATAATTTTTAATCAAATAATATGTCAGGGCTTCCCTGGTGGCGCAGTGGTTGAGAGTCCACCTGCCGATGCAGGGGACACGGGTTCGTGCCGCGGTCCGGGAAGATCCCACGTGCCGCAGAGCGGCTGGGCCCGTGAGCCATGGCCGCTGAGCCTGTGCGTCCGGAGCCTGTGCTCTGCAACGGGAGAGGCCACAACAGTGAGAGGCCCGCGTACCACAAAAAAAAAAAAAAAAAAGAAAATAAGAAAATAATAAAATAAAATGCCTTAAAATATGATAAAATAATGTATCCTAATATACTAATCAATATAAATTTCCTTATAGTATATATCCTATTACTAACAATGATTTTAAGTCTTAATGATTATGTATTTCTTCCAGCAATTTGTTCTAAATTGTATTCTGAATAAAAATCCAGCTTCAAAGAACAGTGGTTAGTTAACTAACTTCTGAAATTCTTAAAGATCTCAATTAGCATTTTCCCTTATTCCAAAGTAAATACATAGAGATAGGCATTTAAAACCTAATGTAGAAAAAAATAATTTTTTGACATATATAAAATCAGTGAATGAATCCAAAGCAGTCCATTTCATTCTGCTACAAATTGATGAAAAGCAAACTGGCATAAACGGTAATTACATTTCAGGCAATGTTCTGCAAGGCATGTTCAGCTTCTGAAGAATAGAGCAGCTGCTTGTAAAATGTGACAATCTCTTCCACTTAAGAGAGGAGCAGAAAAGTCTCATAAAAGCAGAAAGTCACATGAATGGAATAAGTGTTTATTCTTTTAAATCTATGGATGGATAATAAACTTTAACTTGAATAAGCAGGAAAAAATGTAATACTGGTTTCTACATGAATATTATAGAATGTTAGTATTTTCATTATTTCTTCTTATAGATTTTCAGATATAGCACAAATCATTCAGATATTTTAGAAACTGTAAACTCTATGTTTTATGCTATCTGTCACAAAATGTAATCTCAGAGTAGACGGTATTCAACATAAAATCTGAAACCATTCCTGATACAGCTCCATAGGTAATGCTCACAAGTCGTTAAACTGATTTTCAGATTAAATCTGCTACAACAGTTTCAAAATTAAGTACCATATCTGAAATCTTAGCACATCTTTTATTTGAACTCAAACTACTTCAAACTGAGTCAATTTTCTCTGATTAAAGCCTTGGCAACCACCAATGAGAGCTTGCTTTTAACATGTCAGTTCACAGACTTCAAGAATTCTACTTTTTCTAAAGTTCACTCAGGAGTTAGCAAATAATTTTCAGATTTCAATTCAGGGGAGAAATGGTACCCAGAGGACCTATTTAAGGATGACAACTTTTCCCCCTATTCACTACTCCCTGTTGAAAAACTTGTAAATATAAAAATTACAAACAAGTATGATTCAGAGGAGTTTATCAAACTGGATTTGACTAACCCATCTAGTCTTCTGATGCCAAGATAAAGTAAGGATGCCACCACCAAAATAAAGTAGCCTAGCATAAGTTTCTCATAATTTCTGGTATTTCCCCTTTTTGCAGAAAAAAAACAGTAATTTCCTACACCATTTTAAAGTGCAACTAACAGAGTGAGGAAACTTGCTTAAAATTCAGCATCGGAATCTAAACACTTGACTCTAAGGAGGATTCCCCATGATGGTTATTCAGAATTTATTTACTTTTTTACTTATAAAACATGAATAACAGCTTTCTTGTAAGGCAGAAAACACAAAAAACAAATTTAAATAGGATGTTTTGTAAAAATCAGAGATAACTACAAGGATGGAAATGGGCAAGTACAGTTTTTCAGTATAACACCATCAGGTCAAAATGATAGCCTCAATTATCAAAAGGGTGCCGCTTCTACATTTTATTTAAGAAAGCAAGGAGGCACACACTAAATGATTTAGAAATATTTCAAAAATTGCTAATTTTTAGACTGTTATCAGTGGGAAATGGGCAGAAGTATTTACAACAGCAACAAACAAGAACGTTACTTCATCCTTACGGTTGCTTTTTAAATGAGCAGTGATTCCCTGTGGGAGATACCTTATTGGAAAAGTTTGTGTTCTTAAGTAACCTATGGGATATTTAGGTCGTAAAGAGCATTGCTTTAGTGCATTTGAACCAGACTAATAATAAGAAATAATATCAATAACATATTACTCCCTTAGATCATTAATTTAGTCACTAGTCAACTGTAAATTGGGTTGATTTCTCCCACTTTGTAGAAGTACTTGAACCAAGAGATGAATAATTTCCTGGAATGGATTAAGTTAATTAAAATATCTCTTTTTGGTAATTTGGCACTTAAACTATAAAGCAGTGAAATTCAAACAAGTAGAGCTCAAATTGTGAGTAAGATACCCAATATATTTTCCAGTTTAAATCGATTTAGTCATAGTAGAAAGAGAAAAAAATGTCCTTTTTCCTACTTCCTTTCTCTACCTGCCATTACAACTGCTGGTCTCCAGTTTGGCTCCAAAAGAAGCTGCCAGTTCACAGTGGCAAGTTAATCAAGGCAATTTGATGAATATATAAACACAGAGCACAAGTGTACCTTTGTACCACTAGCCAGGGCTTTAACTTTTAAGCACATTGTGGGTAAATTTAAGAATGCCTGATTTTCAAAACTTAGAACCCAGGAAGGCAGAATCAGTGACTCAACACTTTAGCAACATTCATCACCCCATATAGTTACAAAAATTTATTTCTTGTGATGAGAACTTATTTATTTATAAAATTATGATCTCCTGATATCTCAAAACAGAGGAGTCATAATATCAAGATTAATAACTGTCTCAGGGTATATTCTCTGTTCATCAAAAGAAGAATATTTGTAGCTACATGTTCTTCTTTTGGAAGCAAATGTTCCAAGTAAGATTCTTTTTTTAAATTAATTTTTACTGGCGTATAGTTGATTTACAATGTTGTGTTAGTTTCTACCGTGCAGCAAAGTGAATCAGTTATACATATACATATATCCACTCTTTTAGTCTATTCCCATATAGGTCATTACAGAGTATTGAATAGAGTGGGATTCATGCTTTGTACATATTGAAGAAAAGAAGATTCTGCATTGCTTTAAAAATTCAGTGAAACCTAAGTAACAATAACTTTAAGAATTACACATTCTAAAGTGAAAATAGTTTTTGACCTTCTACAACGTTGTCAGATTTTCTGTATCAGGAAGAGATCATTCTTCTCAGCAGGGTACCAAATAATTTTTTAGAAAACAATTTTGTCAAATTATGTGCTTAGCCCTCAAATTAGCCCTTTGAGATGGAAAAAACTTTGGCTTATGAGTTAACCCTTCGTTCACTTGGATTCTAAATCAAAAGTGAATGTGGAAAAGAGTGAGAATAATAGAACTTCATAAAATTCTGAGAAGCCAAATGAATTTCTTCAGTGTGGAAAGTATCTTGAAAAGAACAAAGCACGACAAAATAGCTTCACTTTGTGACGATGATCACTAATAATGATTAAAAAAAAGTGTTTTCTTCATGATTTTTACTATTGCAAGACATGGCCAATTTTCAGAACTTTAACAGTTACAAGACTATCTGAAAATATCAAGATGTTTAAAAGGAACAATTCACTTCACTACAGCCAACACGTAATGATCAGGCTCCCAAGAATCGGCATCGTGAGTTAAATCATATTTAACACAAAATAAAGGTAGCAAGAGATACATCAAGTAAGATAAAACAACTTTCAAGTTTTTTTTCATATTGCAGTAACATAAGCAATTAAAAATTTTAGGAACTATATATAAATTTACATATGCAATAACAAAATGATTCATTGCAATGTTGTATTTAAACTCTGATGGTATTAAGAACATAATATCCCAATTTACCTAGACTTATAGAGGCCTTTAAGAAAACATGTTTGCCTTCATCCATGATGTCACAGAATTCATGCTCTCTTTGACCTAGTAGACATTCTTATATTTTATTAAGTGTATATTATTTGAGCAGTCATCAGTTTTCTTTGGAATGTGTTTAATTTAATGTACATATTTATGTGGCAGGCAGCCTCTAAGTTGATCCCTGATGATCCCAGGCACCTGGTATGGTATGGGTTCGTTGTACTGACCAGAACAGAAAAGAGTAGAGTATGGTGCAAGTGATGAGGTGTCACTTCTGAGATTATGTTACAAAAAGACTGTAGCTTCTGCCTTGGGTGTTCTCTCTTACTCTCTTGCTTGCTCTGAAGGAAGTCAGCTGCCGTGCTGTGAGTTGCCCTGCTGAGTAGCGGCCCCGGCTGAGTACAAGGGTTGGAGTGCTGATCAAGGAAAAGACAGTCAAACACTTGACTAGTATGCTCCCAAAGGTACTTCATCAAGGTCATGGAGAGCAAGAAAAGACTTAAAAATCATCATCGAGGAGCCTGAGAAGACATGGTGACTAAATGCCATGTGATATCCTGGATTTGATACTAGAATAGAAAAAGGGCTTTAGCGGAAAAACTGCTGAAATCCAAAGAAAGTGTACAGTGTAGTTTAGAGTAATAGGCCAATGTTCCCACTTGAATTTTGACAAAGGTACCATGGTTATGGAAAAAAATAGCATTTGGGGAAATTTGATAAAGTGTAAATAGGAACACTGTACATATTGTCTTTGCTACTTCCCTGTAAATCTGAGTATACATTATGTGTTATACCTATAATACATACTGCATATAACATAAAATTAGAAAGAGAGAACACTTGGACAATTAAGGTTTATTAAATGTCAGCTACTTATCAATTTTAAGAGAATGCTATAACTGTCCTTAATAAAATGTACTTTATGTCTCTTAAAGATCAATTCGTGAAATATTCTTCCATGGGGATTTCTCCATTTTAATTTGAACTATGATAACTGATTTTAGTCCTGGGATAAATCTGCTTCAACTCTATGTGCTTTTAAATAGTTTTTATATGTAGAAGCTCATTTTATCTTAAAAGTACCTTGTTATATCAGCAGCAGATGTTTTAGTAAGTCCATTTTAAATATAATAAAACTGAGGCCAAGAGATTTATAGGAAATAAAGACCTTTATGTGCATCCTCCTATTTCAGTATTCTCTCCTCTATGGCAGTGACTTAGGAGTTCTCTTCTTTAAAGCCTAGGGCTATACATGGGGTACAGAGACACTGATAAGCATGTTTTGTGTCTCTGATTACCCCTGATTATAATGTAGATGTATCATGAAACTTTGCTTTTAGATGATTGATGCATTTCAAGATGACTAGGATTAAAAGAGTTTGTTTAGTATTTTACTGAAATTTAAAATAAATACATGCTTAATTAGCTTCTGTCAGCTACAGGATTGGAACTGTAAGTATATTTTGTGTAAGTATTCATAAAGATTTTTTTTTCCATTTTTTTTAAGTTTATTTATTTATTTTTTTAATTAGTTTCTGCTTTATAACAAAGTGAATCAGTCATACATATACATCTGTTCCCACATCCCTTCCCTCATGCATCTCCCTCCCTCCCACCCTCCCCATCCCACCCCTCCAGGCGGTCACAAAGCACCGAGCTGATCTCCCTGTGCTCTGCGGCTGCTTCCCACTATCTATCTACCTTACGTTTGGTAGTGTATACACGTCCATGCCTCTCTTTCGCCTTGTCACAGCCCACCCTTCCCCCTCCCCATATCCTCAAGTCCATTCTCAAGTAGGTCTGCGTCTTCATTCCCGTTTTGCCCCTAGGTTCTTCATGACATTTTTTTTTAAATTCCGTATATATGTGTTAGCATACGGTATTTGTCTTTCTCTTTCTGACTAACTTCACTCTGTATGACAGACTCTAGGTCTATCCACCTCATTACAAATAGCTCAGTTTCGTTTCTTTTTATGGCTGAGTAATATTCCATTGTATATATGTGCCACATCTTCTTTATCCATTCATCCGCATAAAGATTTTTGACAGAGAACCATCCCTTTGAGTCCTACCTAACTTTCAGCACAGACTTAAATGATGATATTGTTTATTCATGTTTCATTCATTCTTTATACTTCACTGCCTTTAAATATGCAGGGAATCACGGAGTTGAACTGTCTTGATAGACTTATACTAATTGCCCTATTGCAGATTTGTTGAGTATGGATACATATACAAATAGGATGCTGTTGGGGAGTTTAACTATAATTAACAGTGGGTTATTATACTATATGGCATATAAATAGAGAAAATATGCTAAATATTATATTATAATATATTAAATAATCCTTATATGTGTGTATATATATATATATATATATATCTGAAATGCAAATATATCCATATATATTATATATAGTATATATGAAATTGATAATTGATACTGATAAATATCAATTGTATAGCTTGCTATAGATTTGTATAGTAAAATACAAATTTCTATAAAATGTGTGCTCTTATACTCATTACTTTGGAATAAATTTCACATTTTCTTTTATGCTCAGAAGTAAAGGAAAAATATTGATACAAAAATCTAAAGATACTCATTTCATTTTGTTTGAAATCATATTATCTTATTCAAGAAAATGTCATAGATAAAGGATATGCAATTTTTCATGGTCCTTAGTATTCTAACAAAAAGAAAGGTAAGTAAGGCTCCTTGATACTCAATAGTGAATAGGTTCAGAAGAATGAAAATACTGAACAGGTCATGAGGCGTGACTTGGGATCTAACCTATACATAGTACTGACTCCTAACTACAGTATCCATGAAACACTTTGTACATGTCATGATCAAGTTCAGACAGAGACCCCTTTGTCACTCATAATTCAAGGATTATTTAGAATTGTGTTGGGAGATCCCTGGGACAGAAGATTTTTGATATGCATGGTGGTTAAAGTAGTTTTGAAAAAAGTGTGTGGGAAAGGAGGTAACAAAAAGTTAAAGAATATTTTTTATAAAATATTTTAAGCATACCATTTCATTTCAGATTTCAGAATTAGAGAATATTATTAGAATAAAACTGAAATCCCAAACAACTAAAAGCAGTATAAAAAGGCAAAAAAAAGAATGTTTTGATCAATAAATCAAAAGTTTTTAGTGTATATTAGAGAATAACTTTGAAGCATAATTGGTCAAATTGCAATAGGCAAGTTTTTTGGTCTGTTTTCAAGCTCAGATACAAAGTTCTGAGTAATTCCAAATGAAATAACCAGTTAGTTAGGAACTATGAGGATCAGCATGAATGCTTCACATGTTTCCTGTACAAATATAGTTCAGAAGCTTGGATAAGAGAGATTCAGAGAGAAATAAAATAATTACCTTTCTTTATGATACTACTGACAAGGATATAAAGCTTTATATACTTATAAATAATTTGCCCAAAGCCCAAAACATAATAATTGCTAAAGTCACTTCAAGAAAAATAAGGAACTCTAAATCATTTAACTTTCAAAAAATATAGGTCATCTAAGTAAGCGTAAAAGACAGTGTGATGGAATAAAACAAATGTGAGAGAGTCGGGGGTGGGGGTGGGGAGGTGTGTGAATTTCAGACTGAAATTTGATTTTTAGAGTTTGATTTTTAGTTTCTCTACTTATTTATGTGGCACTAGGAAAAGTATTTACTTTCTTTGGGACACAGGTTTTTCCTCTCTAAAATAGTATTGAGAATACTACTTTGTAATATTGTTGTAGGCATTCATGTTAGATGTAAAGTCCCTTGCTCAGTGCTTTCTCACATAGAAAGACTTGATAAATGCTATCAATTATTTTGAACATAGAAAATTACTGGAAAAAAAACTAAACAGTAAACTTAGGAGATTTTCAATTCTTAAACACTCAATTATGTAATCATTTGCATTTAGGAAAATCTTGCTTATGATTGATTTATCTCCTCAATGACCAGGGAGATAATTTAGAAAGCCATAAATAATATTCTTTTGTCAAATATTTTCTGAATGTTTCATACCCATAGGAAATATAAATACTAAGGCAAGATAAAGTACAAGACGTGTCACATGGCAAAACTGCATATGGTTACTATCTACACTTAGGTACTCATAAGTTCCATAGTAATTTAGAATTTTTAAAGATGGTTTCACTATATGTGTAGAATGATCACATAGTACAGTTCTGATATGCTTCTATTCTTCCTTTTGCTTCCCTCACCCACATATATGCTATTCCAGTCTTATAAATAATATTTCACTCTGAACACCCCAAGTTATTTCACAACTTGTGCCTTTAATTATGCTCTTCCCTTGGCCAGGGATTCCTATCTTTACTATAGACTGTAAGCTACAAATGCGCCAGAATTGTCCTCTCCTTTGTAGGGCTCTACGTTCGCTATATGTCTAATAGTTGTATCATAAAATGAATGTCCCTCCAGAGAATCCCTCCTTATTTCTCAAGACTCGTCTCAAGACAAGGTTAAACGTCTTCACTGCCAAATCCTTCTCTCCTACATTTTTACAGCTCACTGTAGAATTATATACCTTATCCTTTGAGCTTTGAAAACATCCCATGTTTGCAACTAGTATAAAACTTAAGATCAACAGAATCCATTCAGAAGTGAGGATAGAAAGGGAGAAACATCATTAACCTCTTAGAACTCTCTCTAAAATAATTTTTAGTGATACACACAGCAGTTCTCAGATTCATAATTCTATAGCCCTGAAGATGTAGTACTGTGTTGTTGACCTGTCTTTAATAAATCATGATCCTCCTTGAATTAAAGTCCATGTAAGGTAAATTATAAAAATATACCAGAATGTTTCTGCATAGCTTTTGATGAAACCACACTTTTATAATAAATTGTAATAATTTAAATAGACCAGTTACTGTAGAATCCAAACAATAAAAACAGAATTATTACCCATGGAGTTTGAGCACTGCCATCTCCAAGTATCACAGATTTTCATGATTTTTTTAAAAAAGAAAATACCACCTAGTGTCCATCAACAGATGAATGGATAAAGATGTGGCACATATATACAATGGAATATTACTCAGCTGTAAGAAGAAATGAAATTGAGTTATTTGCAATGAGGTGGATGGACCTAGAGTCTGTCATACAGAGTGAAGTAAGTCAGAAAGAGAAAAACAAATATCGTATGCTAACACATATATATAGAATCTAAAAAACAAACAAACAAAAAAACTGGTCATGAAGAACCTAGGGGCAAGACGGGAATAAAGACACAGACCTACTAGAGAATGGACTTGAGGACACGGGGAGGGGGAAGGGTAAGCTGGGACAACATGAGAGAGCGGCATGGACATATATACACTACCAAATGTAAAATAGATAGCTAGTAGGAAGCAGCTGCATAGCACAGGGAGATCAGCTTGGTGCTTTGTGACCACCTAGAGGGGTGGGATAGGGAGGGTGGGAGGGAGGGAGACGCCAGAGGGAAGGGATATGGGGATATGAGTATATGTATAACTGATTCACTTTGTTATAAAGCAGAAACTAACTCACCATTGTAAAGCAATTATACTCCAATAAAGATGTTAAAAATAAAAAAGAAAAAGAAAAAAGAAAATACATAGCCAGTTAATGATTGCAAGTTGAGTTATTAGTAGGAAAAAGAAAATCCAGAGATTATAGAAATTCATCTAGTGAAAGGAAAATAGCAAAATAACGAAATTAACTAACTTACAATGTAATAGCAAACTGCTTAAAGTTTATTTTAAGCAGAATTTAAAACAGAACAACAAATCTCGATGTTTTCTGTTTTTCTAGAAGTGTCATTAAAAAAAAACATAAGTTAATGCTTTTCTAGGTATTGAAAATGGGTCAAAAGTAGTTCTTTTGAAATTTATGGGCATCACACATTTTGCAAATAGACCTGCTATTCCCCACTTGAGAGTAGAAAATGGAAGTAAAAATTCCTGGCTCTTGAAATCCTCTCATTCATTCTCTTTGGTTTTGTTCTTGACTGCATTAGCAACACGTCCCAGTTTATTATCGTCAGCTTCTATTTTTAAGATCATGTTGGTCAGAGTTTGTCACCGTTGGTCTCGGGGTTTTCTAAAGTGATTTACATCATATTTTCTTCCCTCCTCTGACTTTTATGGTTGTCTCACTCTCTCACTGTGACTTTTCCAGCCTGTGTAGGAAACAGCCTCAAAATAGTTTGAGAAGTTGTACTTCTAGAGGATTAGTGGGTCATCATAGCCATGTTTTCCTTCTTTGCCTGAAATTATATTTTTGACTGTAAACCTGTGGACATGGTGATAGGGATGACAGGAGAGAAGAGCCAATATTTATCAAAAACTGTCTGTGATACACACGACTTTTCCTTGGAGCCTCTCTTGATTTTCCATGTGAAAACAGCTTTTCTTTTATGGAAGTGAATATTATAGTTTGAAAACTGTAGCAAATCCCAGATCTGTTCAATTCAATAAGGTCCTAAGCTTGGCTGTTCCTGAATAATTTTTTATTTAGTCCACTAGTGCACAAACTTTACACCATTACAGCAATTTCCCTTACTGTTTAAAACACTAAACTTTAACTATCAGCTAGTGTCCTATACCTTATATATTTTCTATAATTGATGCTATATGCTGTAAGTATTAAAATATAGAGTCAGCTAATTGGATAACAGTGTTACATTAGTTTAGTATTTCTTTTTTTACTTCAGTTTTGATTTTTTTTTGTTTTTGCTTTTTCTTTCCATCTCAAATTTTCTATTTGTTTTTGTTTTGTTTTGTTTTGTTTGTGATGGGTATTATGGCTTTGATGCTAATAGATAAAACTGGAATGGACTTGATATTGATAACTACAAATGATTTTATGCTTGCCATGAGCTAAATTTAGCCAAGCTGATTGATCATGGATATCAACTAGTTACGAGAAGACAATAATTGGTAAACGCAAATAACTTTTAAATCAAGTCCTAAATTATTATACCACTGTAATCGTTAGCAAAAGACTATGTTCCCCAAGTCAATCATTCATTCATTTATTCATTCATTTTTTCATTGAATAAACATGCTTTGAGCGATTTGACCAGTCACTGTGTCTTTGAGTAATGGCCTGAAAAGAATTTTATTTCACTCATTTATCTCTACCCTAAATTTAGTATTTTAATATGTGCAAAGTTTAGAATAGCAATTTCTTATTTTTATATGAAATGCCTAAATATTTAGGGTTGCATTAAGTAAGGGTTTACTACAATACACGGTAGGCACTCCTAGTTTACATCACTTTTTTTTTTTTTTTTACAAAAGATGTTGGGCGTAGGAGTTTATTAATTAATTAATTTATTTTCGCTGTGTTGGGTCTCCGTTTCTGTGTGAGGGCTTTCTCTAGTTGTGGCAAACGGGGGCCACTCTTCATCGCGGTGCATGGGCCTCTCACTATCTCAGCCTCTCTTGTTGCGGAGCACAGGTTCCAGATGCGCAGGCTCAGTAGTTGTGGCTCACGGGCCTAGTTGCTCCGCGGCATGTGGGATCCTCCCAGACCAGGGCTCGAACCCGTGTCCCCTGCATTAGCAGGCAGATTCTCAACCACTGCGCCACCAGGGAAGCCCGTTTGCATCACTTTTGTGTTGCCATAGTATTAACCTAATAATCTAGACGTTTTTAAACTCATTAGACTTAAATTAAGTCCCCCAAACTAATCAGCTATTTCTTATTTGTACTCATAGCTTATATTCAGGCAGTCTTACTCACGTTATATCCATTAATCTAATTTTTCTTTAATGATACTTTTATTCTTGATTTTTAACTCTGAAATTTTCTTATAAATATAGAAGTTTTGACAGGAAACCAGGAGAAAATTTAAATATCTGCAATCTCATGTACTAGACGTAAAACACATCTGTATAGATGCCCAGCATATGTTAGTATTTTGCTTACTCATAAAAATTTATTCTGCCAGGCAAAACAGTGAACATTTAGATGCATCCCTTTATGAGAATTTCACTACCCATAAATAAGCATATATATATAAAATTAAAAATTGGCATCCTCTTACATGTAGATAATCTGATGTCTACGTCTTAGTATTAACATTATAATAATATAATTAATATATAATGTTATTATAATATATAGTATATATGATATAATAATATAATGATTGTGAGCACTTTCCAATTCACTAAACATTCTTTGAAAAGATTTCATTATCACCATAATACTAGTGTCCTGTACTCTAAGTGCATCTGTCCAAATTTTATTACAATTTTTATATAAAAACCTTTGCACCTATCTTTGTCCACAGTTCTGATTATTTCCTAGTTTTGTCTACGATAATATATTGGGTTAAAAGTGTAACTTTAAAAGCTTTGGTAGGTATTGTAAGAATAATTTCAAGTTATTCCTATTGTTTGTGCCACACTGAACACTGTTTCCTTTCTCACATTTCATGATACAACAGTAAAATGCTTATAAGTTTCCCATATATCTTGCTATGTTTTTTCTTTGGATTTTTCCCTCCTTAAGTTTTATTCAATAATCAAAATTTAATTCAAGAGTTACTCCAGAAAACTTTACTTAACATCCCCAGGCTGGGCGAGATGGTCTTTATTGACTCTCATAATAGTCTGTGCATATCCCAAAGTAAGACTTGTGTATCTGTGCGTATTTGTGTCTCACTTAAGAATGATGATCATATCTCTCTTTGTAGCGCCTGTGACCAGCACAATGCCTGGCCCATGGTTGACATCAAATAATTTTTTTAATTAAATAATCATCTGACTGATATACTATTCCATCAATAAATTTGATTCTCACAACAAACTTTTCATGTGGGCAAGTACTATTTTCCACTTCATATTGAGCAAAGAAATATAAAATGGATTACTTTCCTGGAGTCAGACAACTAGAAAATGTATGCAGTGTGTTTCTGGAGCCAGAAACAGACTTTATGAATCCTATTATACTATTATATTAATTTTCTCAAATGTGACACAGGAAATCTATGATGGAAATAGCCAAAAGAACTGGAAAATCAGCTTGACAGTTAGGAAGTGTTAGGTTACAATAAATATCATTATTTTTGCCCATATGATATTAATAGTGGATTTATATTACCTTTTCCATCGTTTTTTATTTCCACATTTTAAATGTCTTTGTAATAAAAAAATAACATGAACTGACTGTCATTAAATAATGTATGACATGACAAATCATTCTTAGTAATTTTTCCTATAGGAATCTATTTAAAGACAGAGGATATGAGACTTACAGTGTGATTTATAAACGTGCATCATTAAAATATTTGAAATATGTTTTTTCAAAAACATCTGGTAAGCATTTTATGTAAAATTGTCCTTTTTCTTTTAACTTGGCCTCAGCTAGAGGAGTATATCTAGGAAGTCCATTTTTTCCCACCACAATAACCTACATTGCTTTAAAACAGCATTCTTTATCGGTAAAGTGGCAGAGTAGAAATAGCATGAGCTTTGGAATCAAACATACCATATGTTTGAGCCCCAGGTCACCCCACTTCAGGATGTATGATGTTAGGAAACTTATTTCACTTTCTGATCCTCATTGTAAAATGGAAATAGAAATAAATGTCCTGATAATAAACATCAGAGCCATATATTGTGAATATTCAGTATATGTAAGTTTCACTTTGTTTCCATCTCTCTAGGAGGAAAGATGGTGTTGCTGGACAGAAGGCTGGGGAAATAAATGTTGGGTCTTTTATACCCCATATAATGAGTTTTCCTTCAGATGGTTATCAGATTTACAATAGAAGATTCTAGGGCCTTAATTTTGCTATGAATATGTAAGGTTGGTTTGACCTTTGAATAAGTGTGATTGATTGGTTGTGGTATAAAGCAGTGAATTAGCTTGGCCTGTTTAGAGGCAGCTGATAAAATCCACAGCTTTACCGAGTTTGCCTCACAAAGTTGCTTGTCTTCCAAAGTGACTACTGGCCGAAAAGTTCTCTCTCTTCTGACTAGGGAAAGAGTAGTTCTTGGCAACTGAAGTGAGCTGCAGGCTGCTAAAATGAGTTCCAGTTATTCTATAGTTTGTTGAGATTTCATGGGGCCAAAAAATAATATCATATAGGCTTACCGAAGCCCAAACACACTGAGATAAACACAGTAGTAAACTAAATATCAGTGTTATTACTCAAAAACAGGATTGGAGGATGTGGTGAAGATAAGGAGTCCCAACGGGCTTCCGCATCATTCTCTCAGAATTAGACTTGCTCACGGAGTCACTGGCAGTCCTGGGAAATCACCGACCACTTCTCACAACGGCAAACAGCCGACTTCAAGGCCATGAGCAGACCAGAATGTTCCCAGTCTGCAGGCTGGCAGAGCCACAGGACTGAGAGCAGAGAACGGCTTTAGAAAGGTCAATTCCTTCTACCAGTTTCTGCAACCAGGTAAGTTATTTTTCTTTCCTTAGGAAGGAGTTTCCGAGAGGTGTGAACTGAGGCAAAGAGTATTATAGTAAAGCAATAGTTCTCGAAATGTGGTCCCCAGATAAGCAGCATCAACATCACTGGGAACTTAATGGAAAGGGAATTTCTCAGGTCCTGCCTCAAACCTATGGAATTAGAGACTCAGGATACAGAACCCAGCAATCTTTTTTTTGTTGGTTTGTTTGTTTGTTTTTTTGCGGTACGCGGGTCTCACACTGCTGTGGCCTCTCCTGTTGCGGAGCACAGGCTCCGGACGCGCAGGCTCAGCAGCCATGGCTCACAGGCCCAGCCGCTCAGCGGCATGTGGGATCCTCCCAGACCGGGGCACGAACCCGTGTCCCCTGCATCGGCAGACGTACTCTCAACCACTGCGCCACCAGGGAAGCCCCAGCAATCTGTATTTTAACAAGTTAGACAGGTGATTCTGAGATGTTAAAGTTTGAGAACCATTGAATAGAGGAGGTCTCCTGTGCTAATTTCCTATTTATTTCTCTATAACAAATTACCACCAATTTAACAGCTTATAACAACACCTATTCAATATCTGATGCTCCACAGGTCAGAAGTCTAGGTGGACTTAACTGTTTTCTTTTCTATGGGATTCAAAAGGCCACAATGAAGGTGTGAACCAGGCCAGCATCTTATGTGGAGGATCTGTGGGTTGGGGGCAGGTATCTGATTCCAAATTCAGTTGGGTTTTTAACAAAATCCAATTCCTTGCTGTTCGTTTCCTACAGCCTGAGGTCCTCATTCTGCTGCAGGCTGTTGGCTGAGGGTTCCTCTCTGCTCATAGGACCAGCGCTCAGGTCCTTCCCATCTTACCTCTTGCATCTGAAAAGCTGACAATGGAATATCCTCTCATGCCAAAATTTTCTCACACTTCCAATCTCTTTGATTTCTCCTTCTGTTACCAGCCAAAGGAAACTCCTTGCTTTTAAAGAGCCCATGTGATTAGATTACATCAACCTGAATATCTGGTACCTTTTATTTCTGCATTTTAAAATAATTTTCTGCATTTCTCAAACTTTCTATAATCAACATATTTATCTTCTAATTAAAAAAAACACAAATTCTTGTTTTGGAACAGAGTTTGGTCTTACTTTGTATAATTTTTAATTGGGCATTTAAATGAACAAAACCTTATTATTCCTGTGTAGCAAGAGAAAACTGATAATTTTGTAGACGCCCATCACAGGAACTACTACTTAGATGCATGAAAATGTCCCACTATCCAGGGCTTGTTGAGAGACAAACATTTCAGATACTTAATTTCTTAGCACCCACCTGGAGGTAGACAGTTGCACCGAACTTAGGCTCACGTTATCAGATGCCCTGCCCTAGATATTATATCCAAATATCTAACATTTTTAAAGCTAATTATGGAGAGAGAGAATAGATATTTCACTCTGGCAACACAGTATTAACAGCAACATCTAGTCTCCAAATAATCAGATGTAACAGCAATTCCCAGTTTTCTCCCCAAAGTGTGACAGTTTTAGAAAAGTAATATCAAAGAATTTCTGTAGAACCAGTTCAATGAACAGGGATTTTACTACCATTATGACTATGTGAAAATCATTTCTCCAAATATAACACCTAAAAACTCTTCACAAGATTTTGTTTTTTTTTTTTTTTGCGGTAGGCGGGCCTCTCACTGTTGTGGCCTCTCCCCTTGCAGAGCACAGGCTCCGGATGCGCAGGCTCAGCAGCCATGGCTCACGGGCCCAGCCGCTCCGCGGCATGTGGGATCTTCCCAGACCGGGGCACGAACCCGTGTCCCCTGCATCGGCAGGCGGACTCCCAACCACTGCGCCACCAGGGAAGCCCTTCACAAGATTTTTATAAATTGCCTGAAAATACTTTTCAGTAACCATAGCCATTCTGGTGAAGAGTGGAAATTCTGGAAAACAGAAAGGACAAGATGGTGAAACGCAAAATATATCAAACTCTGATGATACTAACATCCATATTAGCAAATCAGTCCCTATAGAGTAATTTCAGATGCTTATCAAAGAATGGAGTTATTTAATATCACAAATTTTATTTAAAATAGGATATTAAATATTAGAATTGTTCAAATGAGCCTGTAATTATTGAATTAAAGTCTAACTTCAAAAGTCACAAGCAATCAGAGTATTTCTATAGCTAGTTCTCACATTTTTTTCTTTTTTCCCTGTTAATGGTAACTTTTACATTTTATTTTTCACTGAACTCTCTGTCTCCCCTGTTGGAAGCCACTGACTCTGTCCTATCTCTTCTCCTGCAAGTACAATTTGGTCTAAAAATGCCTCGAGTATTTGTTGATGTAAAGTCAACCTTACTGAAATTTCTTCTTAATATGAAGTAAATGAAATTTGGAAAAAAATACCCTGGATTTAGGTTTTCTTTGTCTTCACACTGAGCTGTGTAATATTAATTGGGATGCCTTACCTGTCAAATTTTACTCCGTCATAAAATGGGAATTAAAACAGCCATTCCACAAGCTCACTGTAATATTAAATATATATGTCAAATGTTTTTGTACGATAAAACAATTTTTGCCTACAACAGACTCCTATTTGCCATTGTGTTATTTGATTTTAAATGACTTTGACTAACCGAGTGGACAGTAATTGCTTATTTAAACCTGAGTAATAATCCTAAGCCTTAAATATTGTGCTTTCCTATTTAGGAGTGTATGATGAAGAACCACACTAGTTTATCAGGATTCAATTCACAGGGTTCATTTACCTTACAGTTTTAAAATTGCAGTCTTTTCGCCATACTGAACACCAAATAGGAAATGTTCTTAAATAAATTATTTAGATGTCTAAAGAAGTTTCATGTCAATTCTTAGAATATTTGTAAAAGAAAAGAACCGACTATCTGAACTGAATTGTTCACCTCCTGATATGTCTTTATGAATAGGTTAAATCTTCATTTTTAACCTTCTTAGAGATATCTTTACCTCCGTTTAATATTAAATAGATGTAAGATGTATTATTCCTACAATTTTAGCATGGTTACAGTTTTTAAAACAAAACTATAATTCTCTGGTCTGGAAACATGAATAAATTGTGAAAACACTTCTTTACCATAACCATAGTTACATTCAAGAAGTTAGCTTTATATATATATTTTTTAAATTTTTGCTTCATTCATCATAATTGTTTTAATAAGTAATATTATTGACAAATATATATTTCCTATAAGGTGACTACAGGTTGCAGTATTAGCTGACCTAATAGCATTTTGAACTCAGAGAGTTATCCCATATTATTCTAGGTCAAGTGAAATCATATTTCTAAGTATCCACACACCACTCCTAGATGAAAAGCACATTATCACAGTTCTATCTACGAGTGAACAGGATTCTGTTCCTACTGTTTGGAATAGGCCTCCTGCAGTTAATGATTCTACACAGGCATTAATCACATCCTCTATCAAGTAGCCTAATGATGCTGAGGAGGTGGAATCATTCTGATGCTAAATTATATTTTGCCTGACAGGGAATGAAAATTCTCTTTTAGTAATTATTAAAGAGATTGGTAATAAGAACAAGAAAATGACATGTCAGAAGTATTATTTTAATTTTTCTTTAGAGAAAAAGAAATTATTTACAAAAAGCGAGCTGTCCTTTTCATCACTTTTCCCTTATTTCTTGTCAAGTTATTACATTGTCTATGTTACCAAAGTTACCTGTCCTGTTTGGAATATGTTGGAGTATTATACTTTTCTTACACTAAGCATCACTTGTAAAACTTAACTGGGTCATATCCTCGTAACAAAGGAATATTTTACTGTTTTATATATGTGAAAGGCTTTCAGAGCTACAAAGCCCTGTATAACTCGTCTGGAACTCACTGCCAATTTTAAATTTTACCTCACAAGTAACTGAAGCCTGGTTATAAAAAAAATAACAACCAAGAGAAATAAATTAACTAAAATAGTCTTCAGAAGAATGTTATTCAGAAGAGGATGAATACTGCAGATTAAGAGTTCTGGGAGATAATTATAAGTGGGAATTAGCAATAGGTTGTCTTTGCTTTAAAGTGAAAGAATGGTAAAGCTTCTATTTTAAAATCCAATTAATTATGGGAGGATGGTAGAGTTTTATGTCTTCCTTTTTTTCCCCTACATCCAATATACAATCATTTACCAACCCTTGTTAATCTTACTGCTTTTCATCCTTCAAACCATCCACATAGTCCTCTCCACCAAAACAAGAACAACCCAGTTTATCTCTATCATCTCTGATCTTTATTCATTCATCCTCCTCCTAGTGACATGTCCACCTTCATCCGTGCTCTCTTTCCGATGTCCTTCCATTCTCCAAAGATATCTTCTGAAACACAGGACTCATCTTGCCACTCTCCTGATTAGAAATTCAACATGACAGTTAATTGTATATGTCAGCCTTCTAGGATATAGTGCTCAACTGTTTAGTCAAACAATAATCTAGATCTTGCTGTGAGTGTCTACTTAAAGATGTGTTTAACATCTAAATCAGGAGACTTTGAGTAAAGCAGTTTATCCTCCATAGCCTGGGTGGGATTCATCCCATCAGTTGAAGGCAAAGACAGATTTCCTGAAGAAAAGCAATTCTCAAGACTTTAATATAGAAAACTTGCCTGCAATCATAGGATTAAAAAGAACAACTTCTCTTTGAAAAAGAACTTTTCCAATTTCTTAAATCTATGTTTTAAATGGCAAAAGAACCACATGTTCATTGTAATAAGTCTGAAAATATAGACTATATATATATATATATATGTAAAATACAAATAGCATCCCCATCTCCTACAACAAAGTTATACACGTTAGTAATGTGTTCTGCAGGGTTCCATACCTTTCCTCTAGTATATTTTCAATGTTGCACTCTGTAATTAGATTTGTGATTGTCCAGATTGTGACTGGTAGATCATTTCCAGATCATTTGCTACATTTTTACAGCAATCAATACTCGCAGAATTAGTACTTGTACAGTAGTATTCATGATAGTCGAAATATTTCTAAGGTGATAATTTTCTAAGAGGATGGTGTTGATAAGTAGTAGCAATAATCACAGGTCCATAGGTCCTAGTGAGCAGAAATTTCCTGATGCCAACAGCAATCATCCAAGACTGTGGCTAAGTATGTCATGTGGTGCCTTTTTGCAACTAGAAACTGAACCGGCAGGTGATCCAGAAGAATACTTGGAATCTTTTCTATATAATAAATGATAATTTCTTGAAAAGCCCTGTCATTCTCTTCTGAAGTGGAGTAATACAATTTTTGAAAATTATTAACTCAAGAAAATACTTTGGACACTCAATAAATTATCCATTTAGCCAAGTGATTTTTTTTTTTTTTTTTTTTTGCGGTACGCGGGCCTCTCACTGTTGTGGCCTCTCCTGTTGCGGGGCACAGGCTCCGGATGCGCAGGCTCAGCGGCCATGGCTCACGGGCCCAGCCGCTCCGCGGCATATGGGATCCTCCCAGACCGGGGCACGAACCCGTATCCCCTGCATCGGCAGGCGGACTCTCAACCACTGCGCCACCAGGGAGGCCCTAGCCAAGTGATTTTTGAAACTCTATCACAAATGAGAAGGTTTGGACTACTAGAGAAATCAAAGATGAGATTTAGAATAAAATATATATTAGATGCTCAATAAATGAATTTTGATGTCATGAATAAATGTATATGGACCAGAATAATGAGTAAAGATTTTAGCTATCATGTCATCAAAATCATAACTTTTATTTTGAAGGTATAAGCAAGAAACAAATACTTGCTAGCTTAAAAAAAATCAGAGATGGAGGCAAAATGGGAAACGCATTAGTTAGGGTTTAGTTTCGTGATATATATCAAAATAAAAATGACTGTTGGGTTGAATTTTTACCAAGTATATTAATTTCTAAGGTGGCTGTAAAAAAATGCCACAAATGACAGAAATTGTATTCCCTCATGGTCTGGAGCCTAGAAGTCCGAAATCAAGGTGTCAGCAGAGCCATGCTTCTTCCGAAGGCTCTAGGGACAATCTGTTCTACGCCTCTCTCCCAGCTTCTGGTTGTTGCTGACAATTCTTGGCATTTCTATCTGTATCACTCCAGTCACTGCCTCTGACATCACACGGCCTATTTGCCTCTGTTTGTGTCTGTATCTCTGTGTTCAAATTTCCCTCTTCTTATAAAGACACCAGCCATTAGACTTAGGGCCCATGCTAATTCAGTATGACCTCATCTTAACTAATCACATCTGCAAAGACCCTTGCAAACAAGGTCACATTCACAGATCCTGCACAGACATGAAGTTTGGGGGCACACTGTTCAGTGCAGCACCCCAAGTCTACCTTGTAAATAGACAGTGGTTTTCAACTGGACTCTATTACCAAAGTTCCTTTTAGGAGCATTTTGTTGTCAATAGCGTTTCTTTACAACATAAACTAGGTATATTTTAAAACTGTTGAAACTCTTTTTCTGTTTCTTATGTTTAAATGCTTTCCTCTGTTAATTCAAGTGAGGTTTATTCATCACAAGTAAGTCGAAGACATATTATTTGTTAATTTTAAGTTACTAGTTATATAAGGATTATGTGTGTGTGTGTGTGTGTGTGTGTGTATTTCTTTTCTTTTTAGTGTCTTTATGGTAACTCTTAGACAATAACTCATGTCCTCCTTTCTTTGTAAGTAGATAATTTTGTTCAAATTGCAGCCTCATTTTCCCCCAAAGCTTTTTAATACTACATCATCTTCAGATGATTTGAGTATTTTTCTTCTTTTATATTGATCCATCTTTAAAATAATGTGCTTTTCAGAGTGCTGGAAACCATGACTTCTAC
Organism: Mesoplodon bidens; assembly: GCF_964165515.1. Lineage (NCBI taxonomy): Eukaryota > Metazoa > Chordata > Mammalia > Artiodactyla > Ziphiidae > Mesoplodon > Mesoplodon bidens. The sequence goes on along the minus strand of NW_027672018.1, from coordinate 63,112 downwards.
CGCAGCCCTACATTTTCTATGACTGATAATGGATGTGCAGTTGGGAATAACTTTTTAAAAAGATTTGAAGCTACTGTCTCTTATTATTATTGCTTTTTTTCTCATTCTATTTCTAGAGAGAGGAAGCTGGAATGTGTTAACGCAAACTTATTTTTACTGATTTTAGTAAGATGATAGAAGTAATACTTAGAGAGTCTCATAGTCTTGTCTGTGGCATTTTTAACAAAATGTTCAATAGTAATACATTAATTTCTTTTGGAAAATGTAAAGGCTTTTAAATGTATAACTGATCTTAAACTAAAATTCTTACTTCATTATTACTGTATGAAAATAAAAGACCCTTTTTCATTTTAGGTATTTTTCTGTATACCCAGTAGTTATTTTAATTTTTTTAAATGTCTTAAAATGCATGTCTTTTTATGGCTTGATAGCTTATTTCCCTTTAGTGCTGAACAATATTCCATTGTTTAGATATACCACAGTTTATTTATCTAGTCACCTACTGAAGGACATCTTGGCTGCTTTCAAATTTTAGCTATTATGAATAAAGTTACTATAAACATCTGTGTGCAGGTTTTTGTGTGGACATACATTTTCATCTCTTTTGGATAAATACCAAGCAGTGCAATTGCAGGATTTAATGGTAAGAATATGTTTAGTGTTGTCAGAAACAACAATTTTGCAAAATTTTTAATTTTAATGAAGTCCATGGATTGTGCCTTTGGTGCTGTATCTAAAAAGCCATCGCCATAACCAAGGTCATCTTGGTTTTCTCCTATTCGTATTCTAGAAGTTTAATGGTTTTGCATTTCATATTTAGGTCTATGATCTACTTTGGGTTGTTTCGTTAAGGGTGTAAGTTTTGTGTCTATATTCATTTTCTTGCATGAGAATGTCCAGTTGCTGCAATATCATTAGTTGAATAGATACACTACTGTTTTAAGTGGAGAGAAATTATTTTAGTTATAAATATAATTGTAAGCATTCACTGTTTATTTGTGATTTGGTAAAAATATTTCTCTTAACTAGTTGGGAAACACGGAGTCTAACTATGCCACTCATGGTGAAACCTTTCTACTTACCCTATTTTCCAGCTTCCGTGTTTATAATGAATTACATAATCTCCAATCTCCTAAGAATTTTTGTCTCTAAAATTCTTTGAACATGAAGTATCAGATTTGAATTGATTCATACAAGTACTTGGGAAGACTCAATTATTGGAAACTTAAAATATCTTTTAGCATAGTGTAGACACAACCTTAGAATCAGTGGGACATATTTTAGGGAAAAGTGAAGAAGCCCTCAGTGAAAAGGTGGTTCATTTAGTTCTACTTCTGCCTTTTTCTTGCATTTTCCTATTGTATTTCGGTTTATTCCCCTCTGTCAATATTCTAATTTGAAAATTATCTTAGCAATGGTGAAATACAAATCACCACTGTTTTTATTACTTACAAGGACTATTTGAGACATCTATGTAAAATATTCAGGTAATTAACATAGAATTTTGAGGCTCATAAAAAATCACTACACTCAACAGAACTTTCTGACATCACATAATAGATTGATTTTTAATGTAGTGTAATGTTTAGTCTCAGTGAGTGAGATTTCTGACTATAATTAGCTTTGATGGCTCAGAAAAAAATATTATCTATGGTGATTGATGATACTCTAGCTATGTATGTGAGAGTCAATAATTAAATTACATTCAGAACATAGAGGTATTTATGTCATTTTATTTGTGCTTCCTGAATTTACTGTCCTTATCTCAGAATTCTTCAGTAATGTTTTGGCCACTCCAATTTTATTTCCATGGATTTATATAAAATTTTTACTTGCTATTAATTATTTGGAAAATTTCAAGTCTGAGGTGCAGTGCTGCTTTACATATACGTTTTTGCTAGAATATTTCCAAATGACTATTCTGATTAAGGGCTATTTTACAAAACGTTTTCTATTGCAAACAATCTTGTTATATTTTTTCCTCTGAGACTGTGATAATGTCAGTGCTAATTTAATAAACTAGTAACTTGATCCTTCTAATTTCCTTGATTCATGCTGTAGAAGCCTCTGCCTAATAGAGAAATCATACAATTTGTTATCTTGGTTGACTCTACATTCCAGATGCTGAAATAATGAGCTCAGGATATTTCAAATTTATCTGAGAACAGTTTATATAATCTCCCTTAGTTAAAGAAGCTACGAGCAGGATAGAATGATTAAATTATGATATTCCAAAATATAGATATGCTCCTGTCTTCTCCTTCCCAGATTTCTTTTCCTATGTCTCCTTTTCAATTCTAAGAAAAGGACACCACACAAATTTTGCATGACACGTAGAGTCCTCACTGAGCTGACCTCACAGGTGTTTCCATCGAATCCTAGAATATGTGTCAAGCTCATCTCACACTAGATCAACAACCTCCAACAGTCTATGTACTTTCACATTCTAATGCCCTTACTTATGCTTTGCTTTGTAGTCATAACAGGGTAATATGTGTTCTAGTTCCCCTTCTTCTCCAAGAAAATGGTAACACTGTACTTTTCTGGTCCATTTGAAGAGTGATGTGGAAATATAGCTTGACCAGTTAAACATGAGCAGAAGTCAATTGCAGGAAGGAGATGTAAGACCTAGTGAATTAATATTTATACCCTCTCCCTGTGCCATAAGGATCTTAGATGCATGTGTGTGAAGATGAGTCTCCACCAGCGTAAATCCTAAGTGTCTACAACGGGCAGAGCTTCTGCATCAGTCAGGCTTCTGGCAGGAAAGAAAATTCAACTCACTTGGTTCAAAGAAGATAATGTAATGAAGGTACGACTTGGAGAAGCGGGGCCAGGGTTAAGGGGAATCACCATAAATGTCAAGGCCCCCAGAGGTAAGGGGGGGGGGGAAAGAACATTCCAAGTAGAGGAGGTAGCAGGTACAAATGAAAGGGAGAGGGGGCACTGAGCATGGGTTTTCAGCACTAAAGCAAATTAAAAAACTACAGAGATTGAGCGTGAGATAATCATGAAATGAGAAAGAAAAGTAATACTAATACTATGGTAAATTCATGTCTAATTGAGTGAAAGCCACTGCTCAAAGTACTTGATCTGTGTTAGCTTATTCGGGTTTTTAAATGATTATATGAAGTAGGTACAAGTAATAACTTCTCTGAGAACTGAGGCTCAGAGAGGGAAACATCTTATATAGTTCAGCCGGTTAAAGTGTGAAGGTGTTTAGGTTTGAACCCAGGCAGTGTAGCTCCACAACTCTTGTCTATAACAACTACACTACACCCGCTCACACAGCTGGGTGAAAGATCGTGCAAGACTTGTGTGGCAAATGAAGGATTTCTTTTTCCCTTCCTCCTAAGAGAAATAGGAATCCACTGTAGGGTTTTAAAGGATAACCTGAACATATGTGATTTCTAAAATGGCTATTCTTTTTGTAGTGTGGAGAACTGGGTGGAGAGCAAAAGGTACACGTTACTGAAACTATTTAGATAGAATCAGTATTAGTCTAAGCAAGAAATGGTGGTTTTTGGCTTAGAGTGAAAGTGGTACTGATGTTGAAAAATATGAATGCCTTTGAGACAGATTTAGAGAGTAAACTTGAAAGATCCCAATGTGAATTATATACAGAAGAGAGGATTAAGGACAAGCATTAAGGACAATGCCTATGTTACTGTCTTATTCAACTGGATTTACTATGGGGTTGTTCATTAAAATGAAAATAGTGAAGAAAAAAAACAGCAAAAGAGAGAGATGAGTTTGGTTTAGGACTGGCTGACTTTGAGTTGGCTTTTATTTATCCATATGTAGATACTGATTAAGCAACTTTTGGTGATGTCTGATTCTCACTAGAGCTACTAATTTGGAGCCTATTTTTCTAGAGATGACATTTACAGCAATAAACGTGGATCAGATTACCAGGACAGAGAATGCAGAGTGAAAAAAAAATGGGGTCTCAGACCAGGTCTTAATTGCTCCGACATGTAACAGCTCAGGAGAAGAGGTAGGATTTTAGCGAAGAAGAGGTAGATCCCCAGCAAAGAAGAATATGAGAAAACACTATAAATAGTGCTGAGAAGAGTACAAAGATGAACATAACCAGATACTTAGGATAGAAAGCAGGATGAAGAGCTGTCAGTGAAACCAAGAAGAGATTGAAAAGAAAGGCCACAGTGTTGAAAGTTGCTAACAGTTCAAGCAGTTAGAAAAATAAACGAATGGCTCTTGGTGTCAGATATGACCTTAAAAACCAGTTATTCCAAATTTATTGTTGTTAGTGAGATCCAAAGAAATTGAGGAATATGAAATATGTATTTTATACCATGTTATACATAGTGGCCATCATTATTTTCTCATTTAATTATCTAAAACAGTTAAAGTGCTTACATAATCACATTAGGAGGCATATATTGTCCTTTATTAGGAAAAATTATCCACAATTTGCAAATAAGACAAAGGGAATGTGGTATGTCCTTTCAATGTCATGCAGGGGCATTGCTTAAAAGAATCACCCAAAGATTATGTAATTCTCCAGGAAAATGTACTTGAGTTAGATTTAGCTCTTTACTATTTGATTAGTGCCCAGACACCACTGTAAAGCCACGTCTTAGTTTACAGGTTTCTCACCAGCAAAAAAGAAAAGAAAAAAAAACAACATAAACCCAAATTTATGATTTTATTGCCCCAGAGAATTTTAATTAGTGTCATGTCTTTCATGGTATTATTTTTATTATTTCTTATTCCACTATTTATAAATGCCTTAAAATGTTCTTTGAACCAGCTCTACTATCTCTCTGCCCCCCAACAATGAAATAATTTTTAGTTACATTTATATTTGTATAAGTAAGATAATTTTTAAGTTATACTTTCGCATAATCAATTGGTTTACTAGATTAAATCACTGTTTTACTGTAGCAAATAGCCCAGTGGTAGCCTGAAAATTATTGGTTCACTACAGATTATGTGATGAAATATCAAAAAAAGCTTACCTGAGGGCTTCCCTGGTGGCGCAGTGGTTGGGAGTCCACCTGCCGATGCAGGGGACACGGGTTCGTGCCCCAGTCCGGGAAGATCCCACATGCCGCAGAGCGGCTGGTCCCGTGAGCCATGGCCGCTGAGCCTGCGCGTCTGGAGCCTGTGCTCCGCAATGGGAGAGGCCACAGCAGTGAGAGGCCCGCGTACCGCAAAAAAATAAAAAAATAAAAAATAAAAAAACTTACCTGAAAATATTTTTCTAGAAGTTACATTTTATTATGCATAGTAGGATAACAAAATCGAACTATTTCCTTCTCAGACTGAGACTGTAGCACAATAAATGCCAGTTGTTCCCACATCCCAAGTTGAATTGTGATTCGACTATTTGAAATGGAGTAAAGAGCAAACTTTTTTTTTTTAATCTAAAGCTTCTCAACTACATAGAGACAACAAAAGTGTCAGGATTTAGAGATTAAGAGAAGATTTTAAGGGAGAGTTCTTGAAGTGCTGTGAGTCCCAATCGCAGTCCTCAAGGAAACAAAGTGGAAGGTACTTCCCTCTTCATATAATGTGAAAAAATAACAAGTTTAAGAAGACCACTCAGATAGCTTACCATGGCCCCCCCTTGAGCTTGAGGCGCACAGTGTATTCTTGTCTGACTCATATCCTCCTAAGGAACAAAAGACTGGATAGCTAGGTGGTATTAGGTCAGATCAAGGACAGAGGTGTCTGAGTTGAAATCAGCCTTCTGACAGTTTCTTCACACTGCCACTCTGGAGGCTAGAGGCTTCCAATGATTAGAGCAACATGAGCGCTGTACTTATCCTCTCTCAAAATCGCACAACCAGGTGAGATGTTACAGTGAAAGCAAGGCTTAGACCAAATTCTATCACTCATAGAAAAATGAATTGGCAAATAGACCCCAGACAGTCCTGAGCTGTACTGTTGCAGCCATATTCAGTCCTATATCCCATAAGTTCATCGGTATTCAGTTCTACATTTAGTACCTTTTCCTCTAGTACGATGACAGATTCCTTCATATCATGGTGGCACCGAAGGAATAAACACCTGGGCTAAAACCCCCACTTGGGAAAATGTTACACCTTGAGTTCTCTAGAACTTGTCCAAAGGCCAAGTATCTGTACAAATTTGCTAGTCAATAAACATATCTCAACCACTACCCGTTTAGCAAATACGTACATATTTGTAAATTCCCTTAGGCTGTTTAACAAGTCCTCTGTTGCAGATTGAGGCAATGATAGTTCAATCGTTTTTAGTTGAAATCTACCTCTTTATGATTTTTCCAGGGGTTCCTTATTTCTCTCAGTAGAAATCGAAAGTTCCTAATTTTCAAATGCTGACTCACTACCCTTAGGGTGAATATTCCTGATTAAAGTATTTCAAGTGTCAACCAAATACCTAGAGGGTATAATACAAATATGTATTCCATAAATGTCACACATGTGATGATGAGTTATTTTTAAATAAATTACTGACATTATAAGACCTAAATTTCTATAGGGTTTCCTGGCAATGGATTGGGTAGGCTGTTTGCATAGGACAAGATATAGGCAATGGCTAAAACTAACCATCCAGAATAGAGTTGCTCTTGGTAACCCTAAAGGGAACCACGTGTGAGAAATTCCCAGTGATGGGGCAGTGGGCTCGGAAGAACCCACGCACCATAAGAGAAAGTGTCAGCTTTAAGCATCTACCAGGCACACACAACATTATTAATCTAGTAAGAGCTTTCATGCCACGCTCCAACAACTGGTGTGGATTGAAAACTTCTCCCTTGATGGGGGATGGGTGGAATTTCAACTTTAAATGAAATTCATAATGTTGAAATTAATACAGTGGATTGAACAAAATAATTATTGAACTGAGACTGTGTGTGGAACTGGAAGTTACTGGTGGATTCTTGTTATCTGAAAGTGACCATGGCAGGTATGGGATGTGCACTGCTTTTCACCCAAGGAAGCAAAGGCAAAACAAGTCTCACAGCACAGGGGGAATGGACAGTGGAGGATAAAAATAAGGCTCCTTTATATATGCTCTCAGTGAGTCCCATTCTTCAGTATAATGATTCCTGTCATTCAGATGATTCAGAGTGAGGCACCTTTGAAATAAACTTATTTTTTTATCACTCAGTCTTTTATAGCATAACCATAATGAGTTAAAGGGAGATTCTCTTCCTGTAAGAGTGAGAAAAGGAAAGAAAGATAAAGTAAGTGAGGGAAACTGAAGACACCATCCTGCCTCGTATGTTTTAGGACATTTTATCTGCAGTTGTTCAAAATTTCAGATTTAAGATGATGTATCAACTTGTTGGCTGAATAATGTCATTCAATAAGCCTGCCCCTAGCTACCTATTGCATGTAGGTTTTCTCTGGGCTATAATTCCTCTCTCATAATCTCTAAAATGACCATTCTAAGTGCTTTTGGCTTAAAAGACTATATTCCAGAAAAAAGTATAATTGGAGGAAGGATTGCAGATTGGGTAGGAATTTGAATAATGTTATAATTTCTATATATTTAATTACCTTTTCTTTTTGCATCAGCTCCAATCTTCCACTATTTAACATCATTATGTTCACTTATCATGTACATTTCTGTGCAAATTATCAAATGTGCCAATCAAATTATGGGGAAAAAATTGTCAACTAATTTTAGAGTAAAATAACTGATTTATAAAATATTATACTTAACGTATGATCCTTGATAAATTAAAATTAGTTTTTACTATCCTCAGTGATTCTTTTGTTCACATAACATAGAACTACCTAGAGTGACCTGATTCTGCCATGGAACTAAGAGAATCATTAGATTTTCGAGGAAGAATGATGGCTGTAGGGAGACACAGTTGACTGGCTAAGCTGCTCAGATGTTCACACTACCTCCCAATAGGTGAAAAATTGTGCCCTGGAGTTATCACGTCAGAGCTGCCTAATGCCATCCTGACGTTGTCATAAACCAGTGTCATCAATGATCAAGTTTCCCTCAGTTAAGTATAAAACCCCCAGCTCCCCTCCATAAGCTTACTGAGTCTCACTGTACTCTCTCGCTTTGATATCTGTGATGAATTTAACACCTTATAATCAGTAGAAAAGTGTGGTTTTGGTTGGGTGAAACAAGTTATAACTAGAGCTGAGTATAAATGCTGTTATACTCAGGATAGCTATCAGTAATACATGAACTATAAATGCACACATGTTTCCTTTGAGATCAACTCAAGGAAGAAAGGAAAAATGTAAATAACCAGATGATGTAATCTCCAAACAGTGCATCCTCAATTAAAATGAATATAGTACATAGCTTACCTTCCGTATAAAAGGATAATCAAGTTCCCTTAAGGAAGACTGCATGTCAACAAAAGCAAAAATTAAAATTGCAAACAGAATGAGCTTTCTCATGAATTTGTAAGATATAAAGGGAATGTGTGTGTGAGTGTGTGGTTGAGAAATATTAAAGGAAAAAGAAGAATCTGTGACCTTCTTGTTTTCCTTTCTAAAAAGAATATATTCAGAACGTTCTGAAGGTTCTGCACTTTAAAAATAGATTGATAGAAAGAACTAGTAATACTCCCAGTTATAGGAAATGTAATTTTTAGGAACTTCCCAGCAGGAACATAATAAGTAGGCGAAAACTTGCAAAAAATACAGAGAGTCAGTCTTGAGGATTAGTAATCATGTGATTTTTCCATGAAGACTTTGAGCTGCTGAAATGAGAAGGTTTGTATTTGTTGTAAATAAAACAAGTAAGTACTTATATTAAAACTTGAGAGAAAAATCACTTTTTCTTACAGCCTAGTAAGTTGCAATCAATAGTCTGCTTGCCTAATTGAAATATTTTTACCAATTTATCTGCAATTACCAAAGAAATATCATGTAGAGGTAATTACGTGCTGTTCTCACTTTTTGAAAAATATGTTTTATCAAATAGTGCTTGTATGTATCAATCGACCCTGCACAAATTCAAAGGGAATCTGGAGAAACTACTGAGGGAAATGCATTGTACTTTGCAGCTCCATTTCAAAGTTATAGAGAGTTAAGGATCCAGCTGCTAGTTATAAAACAGTTATGTGCATCTATTTGTCTGACATTTATTATTTTAACAATATTTCTGTGTAGAAGCAATATCTCTATATTTAAAAGATACATTATTTTACTTTTATTAACTAAGGTCTTTACTCCTTCTTTTTGGTTAATTATAAGCCTTGTCCTTTAGATCCATATAGTTTCATAGTTTATTGGCAAGCACAGAAGACAATATTATTATGGGTAATATCTATTGAGCATTTGCCAGGTGCTATGTGAAGGACTTTACATGAACTAGCTTATTTAATCTACAAAACAAATCTTGGAAGTAGATATTTTGTTATCATCTTAGTTTTTCCAATGAAAAGAAATAAGGCACAGAGAGGTTAAGGCATGCTGTTGGTTGCAGAGCAGGCTGGGAGCAGAGCTAGACTTTGAAGTTAGTAGTTTTCTCTGAAGCCTGATGCCTGACCACAGTGTCATGTTTCCTCTGTTACAAAATACTCAGCCAAATAAAAGGAGAAGAATGTTTCTTATCAACAGTCAGCCTTTCAGGCAAAATCACCAGCGGCTTACAAAAGATGATATTATTTAACATAAATAAGTAAAAATTACTACAAAGCAAAATGTTTCAAGTACCTTAGGAAAAAAAAAAAGGACAGGAGTATAAATAAAAAATTTCTGTAGATGTACCATATACTGAGATAATGCCGAAAGCTCACCAATGGTGTGCTCATAAAGCATTGTTTTAAAACACAATGCATGGAGAACTTAACACATTAGGAGGTTATTGTTCCTTTGACATGATGGCTGAGGGTAGGGCGGGAGGGTGACTTTATCCACAGGCAAACCATTGTTTTCCAAAGACTACAGAATTATTTGTTTCCATGTTATGGCATATAATTATTTTTAAACAAAAATACTCTATTTTTAATCCTGTGTTTGAAAAATGTTGGCACATTTTAGGACTTGAATGCTTTGCAAATATTGGAGAAGTAAGTGTGAGAGCACCTCTCTGTGGTGGGGAGTTATTACCGTTTTAAAAAGAGAAAAACGTTTTTAAAAAAGACTTTTTCAGGAGCTGACAATTATTTTGTGTCTTTTCCAAGCCGTTTGTCTTTCTCCTGACTGCAAAGTTATCCCTCTTTTTCTCTGTTAAGTATTGCTAGCAAATAAGTAACATTTAGGGTGTTATGCTACTTCTGACTTTCAAAGAAAAAGGCACAGCATAATTCTGGATCTTTAGGAAAGTTAAGGATAAGTTAATGACATCATATTTCTTTCTTCTATATTTCTAAGAAAGAATGTCTTAATATTCGTTTCCAGAATACAAAGGGAATATTTCAGTATAGGTCCCCCAGAAGAAGCAGAACTACTAAGAAATGAGGCCCATCTGTCTGTCTTCTCTCCCTGACTTCATGTCCTGTGGACTCCAAGCTCCAGTATCAGACACAGGCAACAGTCTGACCTAGACAATTGTGTAAGGCTGAATTCTTAGGACTGTGTCTGATCCTGGAGCTTGGGGGTCACAAAGTAGGCCGCGAGGGAGAGAATATGGATGTAAAGTAAAGTAGCAACAATCCGGAACCCATACACCAAAAAAAAAAAAAAAAAGCTAGAGGCCACGAAAACAGAATGAAACCTATGTGAGCCCTTATTGCCTCTGACCTTGACTGTGTAGTTTTCCTGCAGAAGTCAAGCCCCTTCCTCATGGAACTAAATACCCACACTGGTCCCAGAGTAGAAGAAGCTGAAGGAAGGCCCAGTGGAAGGTGGGCAATGGCAGGCCTGGCCACTGTCTCTCACCAATGAGATGAGCCAGCAGACCAGTGAGGACATAAAATGACTGCTGCTTCACTTCCCCTCCAGTCCCCTGTAAGAAACTCTGCTATATCCCACCCTACCCAGAGACATACAGAAAAGGAATGCTGGAAAGTGTGGTAAGGCCTAGCCAAGTGGCCACATCAAAAGGCCACCATAGCTCACCCCTTGTCAACCCATGCAAATCTCCTTAAACTGTATTCATCTCCAAATATTGAAAACAGCCAAGTCGTGCTTCCACCTAACATGGTACAAATATCCCAGGTCCAACTGAAAACAGATGAATCCCTTCCTCAGAAGAGATACAAAGTCCCTTGTTTGTCTTTGCATGATAGTCATTTTCTATTAATTCGTTCATACTCTCTCATTGATATCCTGCAGCTTAAATACAGAGATATAGTTATGTGGCAATGGGTCCATTCTCATGGAATTAATTAGTCTAACCATGGTTTTCCTTACAGAGCCACAGATGTAATGGTGGAATGGTCTAAGGGAGACTCAGTTATGGTGCCAGCTAGATGGCAATACCTTTCAGGGCTGAGGTGATATCTCCAGAGTGTTCTGTATGATCACCATTCCTTCACATATAGTGCTATATCTCCCACAGTCAGAGTTCCTGGGTCAGGGAATCAAGGGAGGAAAATGGGAGAGGCTCCTCCACTATCACTGCAAGTGATCCACTAGCAAAATATTTGCTTCTCATCTCCATGATGTTAAGTCCAGTGAGATCTTAGTACCAAGGAAAATAATGCTTCTGCCAGGGAACCTGACAATACTTTCATTGAAATAGAAGTTGAGAGTTTGACCTAGCCAGATGGGACTTCTGAATTAACAGGCAAAGACTGGGGTTTCTGCACTAGTTGGAGAGATCCTTCTATCAAGATGAAATTGGGTTGCTACCAAATAATGTGGGTAAAGGAGGGTCTGTATGGAATGCAAAAGATCCTCCAGGGTGCCTTTTAATACTTTCATTTCCTATGATTAAAGTCAGTGGAAAACTATCATAATTCAGGTTGGGCTGCTATGGTCCAGTTCCTTCAGGAATAAAGGTTTGGGTAAGTTTAGCAGGCAAGAATCTATGACCAACAGGAGTGCTTGCTGAGGGTATAGGGTGTACAGGATGGTAGTGGAAGAAGCTTGTTATACATACCAGCTATGATCATGTGATCAGCTGGAGAAACGCAGGCTGTAATAGTTATGAGTACTTCTTCCTTATTTTGATATGAATATGTTTGTGTGTATGTGTGTGTGATAAATCTCCCCCCTCCCACATACACACATCACATCACACATTTTTTTTTCTTTTTGTTCTCCTCTTTCTCATACTCTAATCATGTAAAATAAGATATGTTAATAATATCTAACTCTGCATAACACAAAGAGCTATAAATGAGAATCCATAAAAAGTAGTATTTTATTGGCGAATATAAATGATGAAGAAAATTGAATGTTGACGATTTAGCCTATAAAAGAGAAAGCTAAAGGAACTATGTTTTAAGAAGATGTAAAATTTCTTCTAAAGTGAATCTAAAAGAAAAAAAAGGAAATAGAAAGGAAGTATGGAAAGGAGGAAGGAAACTCGGTCCAAGCTGGGGAGGGGAGGACAAGGGGCGAGGGGGACGCCACCCAAGTGGTCTGGGGTTCGAACCCAGATAGGCGAAACGCGCCGGGAATCGGCTGGGGAAACTCGGGCAAACCTTTTTGGGGAATCACCGCTCCGACACCCCACCGCCCAGGCGCTGCAACGGAGGGTGAGCGGAGGCTGAGCGGAGGCTGGGGGAGCTCAAACTTGCGACAGCTGGAGGAGGCGGCGGCGGGCGGGCGGCTGGCTGTCGCCCGAGCGCTGCGCCTGCGGGGGGAGGGGAGGCGGCTGCTGGGAGGGAGGGAGGCCGGGCGGGCGGGCGAGAGGGCGGAGGGAGGGGGAGGAGGAAGAGGAGGGAACCAGGGAGGGGGGACGCGTTGGGATCGCGGCGTGCGGCGGCAGACGGAGCCTGGGCTCCCAGCGGCGAGGGGAGGCAGAGCTACGCTCCTTGCTGAACGCGGACCGAGCTCGGCGGCAGCGGGGAAGACGCGCCGGAGCCCAGACCGCGACCGAGAGCGGGAGCGAGGCGGCAGCGGCGGCGGAGGGGGAGCCCGCGAGCTGCCGGGCGGTGAGCCCAAGCCGCGCTGTCGCCGCGCAGGGAAGACTTGGCCAACACACTCACACACACATACACACCCAGCCCGAGCGGGCGCTCGCGGCTAATCGTCAGCATGGCGCTGGGGCTCCTGCCCGAGCGCGGGCGGCAGCAGCGGCGACGCGAGAGCTGCTGAGCCCGGCCCAGCCGCCGGAGCCCGGAGGATCGCGCGGGGCTGTCGCCACCTGCCCGGAGGCTTTGAGCCCGCCCCCGCCCCCACCCGGCCCAGAGCCCACCCCTCGGCGTGGCCGACCCCGAGGGCAGCCGGCTGGCAGCAGACGGCGAGGGAGGCGAGCGAGCGCGGCGCCGCGAGCGGGTTGCGGGCAGCGGGGGACGGCAAACTTTGCTGTTCGCCGCGCTTCCCCGGCCCGGCCCCTTCTCCCATCGCCAACGTCGCCACCCCACTTTCCTCCAACCCCGCACACCTCTCCCCACCCACCCCACCTCCCGTCGCTCCTCCTCGCCGCCTCGACTCTGCTCCGGGGAAAACTTCAAAGCGCCGGATCGCAGGCTCCCTGCTTACTCCCCGGCTGGGGATTTCAGGTCAGTGCCCGGAACACCTTTCCCCGCGGAGGCCGCGCGGGCTGGCGGGCGTGCGTGCGGCGGGCTGCAGTCGGCCCCCTCCCTCGGGGCCCAGACTAGCGGCGGGTGGCTCCTCTGACTCTCTGGCGTACCCCTCGAAGCTTGTGCCTCGCGCTTCACTTTGGCTGCTTTGCTCGCTTTCGTTTTTATTTCCTAGCTGTAAGTTATTAAAAGTGCAGCCAACCTAAGCGGCCCGGCGTGGGCTTCGGGGAGGGAGGGGCGCGGCGGGGGTGGGGGGGCTGCCGCCCCGCTGGGGGCTGAGAGGAGAGCAGGGAGTTCGCGGATTGGAAGTTTGCAGGCAGTGTGTGTCTGTGTGCGCGGGAGCGCGGTCGTCGCTGAGTGCCGCGAGTCGGGCGGGGGGGTGAGCTGGGCTGGAAGCTGGGAAGCTCGGCTCGGCGTTAGCTCGCTAGCAGGAAGGGGAGGGCGGCGGGTTCCCGTCTGCTTTCTTTTTCGACTCGGGAAAGAACTGTAAAAACCTCCAGCCGCCGCTGCCTCGTCTCACCTCTCCGGGGGCAGCTCGTTCTTGCTCGTGGAACGACGGCGTGTGCGTGCGCGAGGGTGTGTGTGGCGGGCGCCCCGGGCCGAGCCGAGCTCGACCTGCCGCCGCTGCCGCGCGACTCGGGAGGGGAATCCCGGTTTTTTGTTTTTTGTTTTGGATTGCTCCAAAGCGTGAATCACATGGATTTAAAAAAAAATACTAGGAAATCGAGCAGAGCGAGGGGTTCCGACAAGGCCCGCCCGCCCACCAGCCAGTCAGGTCAGACGCTTTGTTTTGTAAATGTTCTTTAAAAATTTTAATCTGCCACCCTGGTCCACCCGCACCTTCCCCGCGACGTCGTGGGGTTGGTTTTAAGTTTAAGATCTACCCCCAGGGGTTGGGGTAGATCGTGCGGGGGCGGGGGCGGCGGCGGGCGCGGGGGCGAGACCTGGGTCCTCCTCTGGGTAGCGTGGAGTCTGGTGGAAAGCCCTGTAGGGCGTGTGCGAGTCTGCGGCCGGAGGAAGTTGGTCCCACTCGGAGGGCGTGCGGCGCAGAGGCTGAGGGCGAAGAGGAACTTGCGCACCCGGGCGCGATCCTCGGCCGAGGCGGGGAGAGCGAGGCGCCGCTGCGCCGCGGGGCCCGCGCTCGGAGCAGGTGGGCGGCTGCGCTGCAGAGCCTCCGCCAGCTAGGGGGCTCGGGGCGGCGGCGACGTGCTCCTGCTGTTGACCAAGCAAGCCCCGGGGCGCCGTGTGCGGAGTAGGGCGGCTCGAGGCACGCGTGGTCCCGACGGGCTTCCCGCCGCCTGCACTCTCGAGTGGGCACGTCCCCGGGTCCCTGAGACGGCTGAGCCTGGCCGCGTGTAGGCCGAAGCCGGGGCGAGGCTTAATTTGCAGTTAATGAATCTTTTCCAGAAAGTCCGCGATCTCCAGCCAGAGGCTGTGAGTGCCCGCGCGCACGAGGGCGCGCGCCGCCGGCGTCTAAAGGGTTGGGGGGTTGCGGGGATGGAAGAGCGAAGGAGGGGGGAGGGTTATGTGTATTTAAAAACAAACCTTAAAAAAAGAAACCAGCGCGCTTCAAATAGGTATTCGTACAGCCTCTTGTGTCTAGAGTAGACAGCTCAGGGTTTTAGCTGGGTTTTTTTGTTTGTTTGTTTCTTTTTTGAGAGAAGGCCAGAGGAGGGGTAGTGGTATTTGATTCTAGGGGTAGTCTCTGGAGAAAAATCCTTAAAATGACTTGGGAATAAAAACGAGGAGGAAATGGCCCACCCCAGAAGGTGGTGGGTGGTGAACGCAGACAGACTTGGGTATTTGTAGCCATCTGACACTTCCTGTGGCACTGGAAACGGACACCGCGGGCCGAAATCAATCCTTACGAGGTGTTGGATTCGGTTTGGCCAACAGAATTGCTTGTGTGGAAGTCATTTTAATTGTCGGCCTCCGAGACTCCTGTACGTGGACACTTGGAAAATACATTTGCTTCTCGACCCTTCCCACTCCACCCCCGACCTGTTATCTGGTCTGGGCTTTGCAGTGTTGGTTCCCGTGTTTATTTTGGGCATGATTTCACCGCGAGGAGGAAGGGGGGAGATGGCGGTGATTAATATGCCGTCCAGGTTTAACCCGAGGCTGGCCTTTAGTGTGCGGGTTTACGCCGCCACTCACCGGGATTGCCTGGGGTAGTGGAGGGGGGGGGGCGCGCGCGCGGGGTTCGGGCGCCAGGCGCTCCGCGGGCAGGTCGGGGTTGGGGCTCGGACGGCCCCAGCGCTGTCCTTTGAGGCGCTGTCACCAGTAGGTGACTGAGAGTTAATTAGGAAGTTTTCTCCGGATCAATGGGCCGCACAGCTCATTAGCGATTCTCTCCAGCCCTTTGCAGGGCCGGCCGGGCCTGTGCCTCCCACAGAGGCCGGGGCCCCGCGGCCCGGGCTGCGGAGAGCGCCTCTGGGAAGTGGGGAGGGATGGGCGGCGAGGGGCGACCGGGAGGCGAGTGTAACTTGGCCGGGCGGCGCGTTGCGGGCGGCGCCTCGAGGCCCGCACAGCCCGCTCTTTCTTCCTGCTCTCGGTCGCCTCGACTGTGTCTTTAACTCGCTCCCGCTCGCGTCGCTGCCTGGCTGCTCCTCCCCGCCTCCCTCGCCTATCTCTTGTTCTCTAAGCACGACGCCTGTGCTCCCCGCCCAGTTTGGGATTAGACAAGATAAAAATAGGACTGCCCAGCGCACAGAGCTGTGACTGTGCCCCGGCAGCCGGGCTGGCGGGAGCGCTGTGGGCCGGGGCCGGGGCAGACCCGCTGTGCGCTCGGGGCAGCCCGAGCCCGTAGAGTCCCACCCCGACCCTGCAGGCGCGGTCACGCTCCAGCGTTCTGTCCGCCGGGAACCGTGCGGGCAGGGGGTCCTGGGTAGGGTCTCCGCGCTCTCGCGGGTGTTGTTGGTGTGCCTGTGATAGATGGGTCTAGACAGGCATGCAGGCTCCCTCCCGGCTGAAGGACGGGAAGCGGGGGGCGGGCCGCGGAGGCGGCGGCAGACTCCCGTGAGCGAGCGAGCCTTCGGGCCCAGCGACCAGGGTGGAGGGAAGGCTGCGAGGGTTTCTCTTAACCCTTTAAAGACGATAGGGAGAGTGGGGGTGGGGAGTGTAGTAGAAATTCCTGGAGGCAAAGTAGCCCCCTGGGGAGAGGAGGCGGGAGTCTGGGCTTAGGGTTTTCCTTTCTCTTCTGTGTATGCAGTCTCACATCCTGGTACATTGGGCTCGATTCTTCGACGAACCAAACGCAGCTGCTAGGTGATCTAATTTGACCCGATACTTCTCAATGGGGAAGGTGTGAACACACACAGTGGGCACCCTCACTTAAGGAACTGAGTTGGGGAGATGCAGAGGTTAGACCTTACCGTTCCCAGCGGCCCAGTATGTGAAGGTCTGCGCAGAGCTTTAGTCAGTGGGGCCTCTGACCGAGAGTGTTGCCTACCAAAGACCCAAGCCTGAAATGCCTGGCCAGTGCATACAGGTATGCGTCGGAGAGAGCAAAGGGGTCCTTGAGTTGTCTATGTAAATAAAAACACTTTTAACCATGAACTTGTGGAGAGTTCAAATAAGATATGTGCCGGGAGGCAGCCTCCAAACAGGAGTTGGACAGTGATGTGTACAAGATCGATCATTTGTATACACATCCATGGGGTCAACATTGAATGGGTCTAAAAATTTAATACAACTCCGCAGGCATTGGTCTCGTTCTTTCCCTGAGGTAGAAATTGGTGGGTGGGTTACCCTATAGAGAAATGAATCATTAGTCACACTCCTCTCTCCTTCCCCCTCCTCTTCCTTTTAGGGTTTGGAGTCTTAGGGGATCCTCTAGTTACATTAAACTGCAAACCCATATTGGTCTGGGAACGAGCCCCATTATAGGCAAAGCAAGAATGTAAGTCGTGGGGAGGTGTACGTATTAGACAGGAATGCACAGATTAAGATGTGCGCCTGAATGACATGTGCTGAGACAAATCAAGACACTTGGGCTCTGGTGCCCACATGGAACAAGAGATACAGAAGAGAGAAAGAACTGGCCGCGAGGAATGTAAACATGGGTATGCAAATACTGAGACCTAGAGCGAGATTCTAGGAGAAAATCCCAGAGTTTGTTGAGCTGGAAACTGGAGCAGAATTTCTGTAAGTTCCTTCGAGAGACAAAAGCCCATTTAAAGGTGTGAAGAGGGTCACTTGGAAACACAAAAAGCATTCACATGCATACATCCATGCTTAGATACACAGGCTGAATGACAAAAACTCCTCGATGCCTGATGAAGATTTTCCTGCCCGGTGAGACAGAGCAGGGCACGGAAGTGTGGGCCACACGACCACATTCGCACACTCATTCACTGGGAAATACTGTGTCTTCGGCTAGAGGGAAACTGAGGGCGACGGTGCCTAGCTAAGGGTGGATGGCCCTTGGTTACTAAGATTGCTTCTGGTTATAGTTTCTTCGCATCTAGAGTGGGGAAGAGAGTATGTCTTGAGCAGGTAGGAGGATTTCTGAAAGATTTTTGAGTTCTGGACCCTGAGAGGATGGATGGTGGAGGAAAAAGAGGAGTAGCTTTGCATTCTGGGTCGGAAGCAAGGGATGTTGCGCTCCTCTAAGCCCTGTTTGCTAAGGTGGCGCAGGGCCTAGTGAACTGAGAGAGACTGAACCGAAAGAAGTGCGAAGCTCGGCCTCTGGGCGGAATCAAGGGGGGAGGTATGCTTTCTTTCCCCCCTTGAGGAGACCGTGCGGGGACGGCCAGCGTAGGGAGGATTAGCAGGCGCCTCTGTGACCCCAGACGCGCGCGTAAACTCGGCTTGGGTTTGATTTGCCCGCGGCGTCGATTTGCCGCGGTCCCTCTTTGTCTGAGCCCAGCCGGGAATTCCAGCTTTTATTGGGAAGACCGCACTCGGGTGGAGCCCGCGGGGCTGGGCAGGAGGCTCGCCGGCCTCCGAGCCGCCCGAACCCCAGGACGGTCCTCGGGAGTGCCCAGCAGCCCCGGCAATGCCACCTCGGTGGTTTCCTCGAGGGCGGCGGGCCCGGCAGACCCAGCCCGGCGGGGCGGGGGGCCTCACTTGGGCCGCCGTACCGCCCCTCTCCCCGCTGGCCCCACCGCTCCCCCGCCCGCCCGAGGAGCTCTGAAGGCCCTTTGTTAAGCTCCAGGGTCACACCCGTGCCCCGGGGGCCGCGCGGGGGCGGGAGGACCTTCTCCTGGCTGGAGGAGCCCGGCCCGACCGGGCTGCCTCGCCCGAGTGTAAGGCCGGCAGGATTCCGTCTGTTTGCAAGGCTGGCTGCGCTGCCGGGGCCTAGATGGTGGCGCTGGCTTGAGAAGCAGCCGGGGCAGGAGTGGAAGGTCTTCTCAGGCCACCCCCGTGGCAGCCAAGCCGCCTGTGCCCCGAGCACTTGGCCGTGGACGTCTCCCAACCTCCAGCCCGGCCCGACGGCTTTCGCTGGTTGCCCCCCATGTGTTCCTCCGGAAGGGATAGCTGACTTTCTGTTGGATGGGAATTGACCAACGAACTTTTCCCCCCCGCAACGTTTCTGTAGAAGGCCCCCTTTCCCAGCGCAGGCTCATTTCCGCCGGCCCCTAGTCGAGGGTGTTGGAAATGGGGGGGGGGCGCGTCCCCGCACTTTGTTATTTCTTAGAACCATGTCTCCCCGGCCAGCCATCGCCCCTCAGCACCCATGGGCTCTGGCGCCCCGTGATTAGACTAGCGGGGAAGTCCGCTAGGAGAAGATCCTGACAGCATAAAATAGAATTTGATCTAAAAGACAGTTTCCAGTATAATCTCATTATGCATCACAGACTCCCGGTGTTATTTTGTGGAAGGCGGACAATGATCAATTTACATTGACCCGGGGCTGGGCGAGCTTTTAGATGGTAATTGCCATATTGATTTGCATGCAAAAAGGAGACCTGCTAAAATTAAAGACCGGAAGCTAAATGAAACTAAATTTCTTGTCTAGGTGCAAACCAGAGGAACTACTGGGGGGAAGAGGGTGAGTCAGGTCAGGGTGCCAGGGGCAAGAGCAGGTGAGAGGCCCAAGAGCTCCGGGAGGTCACAGATTTGGGAGCGATCTTTGCCCTGGTGATTTCAAAACGTGAGGAGGGGGCTTGTATAGGGTATGGGGACCCAGCAGGGAAAAGTTATAAACAGGCACTATTGCATTGAAGGCACTGGGATCTTTTAATGCTAATAGTAACTGCGAGGGGGGGAGGAGAGGTTTATAGGGTTATAGGGGTCTTCCTGCACCATTTCCGGCACCCCCCATTTCTATTGTTCTACCCGAGCGCTCATAACCGTGCCAAGAGCACCCAAATTCTTGCATCTGAAGAGTTAAATTTTTTTTTAAAGACAGGCCTTAAACTTCCCCCGCCCCCCCTCCCCCCGCGTCTGGTCTTTCGAAGAGAGCGAGAGTAGGGGGCGGTTCTGCATGCCGCTGCGGGCAGGCCTGGACCTTTGGAGGCTGCGGGAGTTCCTCCCCGGACGCAGCAGCAGCCCCAGACTCGGCCGCACGCCGATCGCTTTGGGAAGCGGCTCGCTCCAGGTGGCCCAAGTGGCGGGGGCGGGGGAGGGTCTGCCGGGGCCAGGGACTCACGGTGCCCGGGGGCGGGGGTCACCTCCCTGGAGGTTGGAAGGGCCTGCACGGAGGGTGTGGAGGCGGGAAGGCGGGGGCTGGAAATCCTGTCCCAATCGGCGGTGATGGCCAAGGCCGGAAAGTTTAAAAAAGAGAGAAAGCCACTGGCTGCGAGCCAGGGGCTGCCGGGCCGCCGGGGCGTGTTTGGCTGACTAGAGGGGTGAGGACCCGGCTCCGCCATCGCCTCGGTCCCTCCCGCTGCGGAGGCCCTGGCCTGCCCCAGGCGCTCCTGGAGCCATTTCACACATCCGGAGCCTCGGCCACTGGAGGAGCCACCCGCCCGGGGCCGGGAAGCCGCAGGGGCGGCTGAGTGTCCGGCGCTCCTGCCCGTTCCCCTTCCCACCGAGCTGAGCTGGAGACGGCCCTCGGTCGTGGAGCCTGTGGCGTCTGTGGCATCGGGTGTGGATGGTTCCCGGAGCTTCTGAAAGCCCGGGGCAGACCAGGAAATTGAAGATGGGGTGGGGAGGGGATGTTGAGCGCTGACCCTGCGCTGCTGGGATGAGAAGTTGGGGAGAGGAGAGATAACCCCAACCTCCGGCTTGTCTCGGGACTTGGCTTTTTGGGGGGACCCCCAGGAGTCCAGGAGGGTCCAGCATCTTGCAAGCCGCTTCCCCCTCAGTTGCCTCCCCAGCCCACTTTGGTCCCTGAGTTTTTCATTCAAGTCCTAGGAAAGGTAGATGTAGGCAGTCTTTCCAAAGGGCTTTTGCTCTGTCTAGATAATTTGATTTATTGCTTTATGTGGCAAGCCTTCTTCTAGTTCCAGGTGTCAGCACTTTTTATAGAGACCTAAGAGTAGCACCCACCTCCCACTGCCTGTTCTGGGCTCCTGGAGGAGGGGAAAGTGGAGCCTTGTTGGGAACCCCTGGCCTCACACCAGGGTGTTCCAGTGTAGGGAGATGGGTAGGATGTTGGCAGAAATTTCGAAAGAGTTCACATGGACCAAGAGATTTCTGGGTGTAGGAGAAACTAGGGTGCGGGCTCCTTGTGGACCGAATTTCATAGGTGTTAAGTGCTATCCTTTTACTCTGTATTGGAGTACAAGGGCCAAGGAAGGCTTCCGAACTTCTTGTGGATTCTGGATGGCACAATTTGACCAATAATTGGCTCCTCTCCTCAACTCCAGGACTGAGTTTGACCGTGGCCCATTTTTACTAGCTGTGTGACCTTGGGGGCAGGTTATTTATGGCCTCTGAGCCTCAGTAAGTTTCTTCATTTGTAAGACTGGGAATAATTTTCCACCTTTAGGATCAAAGAATACTTGGCACATAGTAGGCCCGGAGGATTAGTAATTGCTTTGAATGACTGGTCAGATTCCTATAGGTTGCTTCTCCATCCCCTGCTGCCCCTGAGATGCCCGAGCCCCCCCCCCCCCGCCGCAAGACCTGCGTAGGCCAGTGTCTGGGGGCCAACCTGCAGGTTAAGCTCCCCTCCAAGGGTATTCCTGAGGCTATTCCTCCAGGTCTGCCTCCGTGGGTTCCTCTTTCCCTTTGTTACAGTTCTTTGCATTCTGGGCTTTAAAGGAATCCATATGAAAAGGCTGGGATTTTTTTTTTCTCCCCCTAAGTGGGATCATTTATATGGTTAGGAATTGATTCCAGAACCGGTATCTAGGTGCTCTTTGGCAAGTCCTCCCGTCATTCTTTCGGGGAGAGGGAACAGCAGCGGCTGGAGGGGAGAGACCTGGTGGGAAGAGGTGAAAGGGTCTGGCCCACTGCAGGGGCCAGAGGTGCTGTGGTTTGTCTGATAGGGATTAAGTCTGGATGTTATGAGGTCTCAGTGTGGTTTTCAATAAAAGTCTGTCAGGGATTGCTTCTTTTCTATCGATATGTATTTAAAAAAATTACTAGCATGAGAAGAAAACCAGACCTGTATGGATCCAGGCCGGTAGTGAGCTACTGTGATCAGGTTTCCTACTAGACTCCCAGAGGGGAAGTCAGCGTTTGATTGAAGCTACACTTGGTTCTTGACTCTCTGGGGATGCCTGCTCTGAAACAGGAGCGCTCCCTTTCTCTCCTCCCCCACCCCATCCCCCTTTTCCCTTCTTCCCCTAAAAGCCTTTGTGCTGAAAGAGCTTCAGTAGGCATGAGTCCCTGGTACCTCTCTAAAGAATGCCTTTCAGCCTTTGCTGACATTGTTTTGTGAACAGTGGGTTTTACCAGGCCAGCAGTTTTCCCCCCATCTTAGCTCACTATTTTAGAGGTTCGAGTATGCGCAGGATGCGCCCAACTGCAGTGCTTTCCAGTGTGTGTAGCCAGGGCCTTGCCTGTAATCTGAAGACACCTTAACCTTTGCCCTAGGTGCCCCCCCCGGGGGTGGGGGTGGTGAAGGTGGGGAGAGCAAGGACAGGGGATCGTTGTTGAGTGTCTGTTTGTTTTCTCCAGCCACAGAGGCAGAGGGGTGGAGTGGGGCGAGGCCGAGAGTACGTTCCAGCCTTGGGTCTGATTTAAAACTTGGTTTAATTGGAGAAACTCTTAGGCATTTAACAGTTCTGTACAAATGCAAACTTGAAATAGCTCTAGGCCTACGTCAACTAGGAAAGAATAAATGAAGTACAGAGATGTCCAAACTATGTAAATCCTAGAGTTGTCTGCCCTCCCATAAACACATGACAAGTGCCAAGGCATTTCCAGTCAAAACACCCATGGAACCAGCAGCCTCCATCCTTTGTATTTATTATTTTATTAACAGCATTTTACACAGCATTTAACAAGCACAGCCTGCCTGCTTTCCACCACGGCTCTCAGCAGACTGAGGGGTGGAAAACAGATGGGGGTGGCGAGGAGTGGTCTCTAGAAGAGACTTCTAAGCTGGAGAGATCTCTTCAGATGGGCAAGGAAAAGGAACATTTGGGGTTCCTTTCTCCTGGCCCCAAAGAGAAGACAAAAGTAATGCTTTGGAGGAAGAAATCCCCTCTCCCTTTTCCGGAGGAAAGTTGTGCAGATGTGGTCTGTCTAGTCTCCACTTGGATTCCAGAAGGTGTGAAGCAGGGTCTTCTTTCCCAACACTCTGCCCATCAGTTATTGGTGCTTTTCAAAGAATAAGTATTTGTCTGCTATCATTATTCTATATCCTGGTGGAAAGTTTATAACGAAAACTAATGCCTTTCTTAAGTCATAAAATGAGCCTTGTATGATTATTTAATTAAAATCTATTTAAGGACCGATCAGGCATGTAATTTGCGCTAATAATGACGATTATGGAAATGTTCGACTTAACCAAAAATCATAAAAGGAGACATTTTGGTCAGTGGGGCGACCAGGAAGGATTCAGGGAGTTGGACGGTTTTCCGAAACGCACGAGGCTTTGGGCTGCAGAAAGTGCCGGGCTGCCTAGCCTCTGGGACCACGGTAGAGAGGGCTGCAGGACCCCAGGCCTGGCCGGGGCAGGCCGACCCACACTTTGCTGAGCAGAGAAACCGACCCTGGGAGTCTGAACAACCTTTATTCCCAGCTGAGGAAATGGGGGAGGGGGCCTGGGAGGAGGAAACTCTGGGAGAGCTGATGAACCGCACAGAACTCTGCGCGAAATGGCTGTGTTCTCTTGCTTTAACAATCAGCAGCGACACACGCATTGCTGCCTCGGCTAGCCTTGGCTGGAGCCTGGAGGGGTGGGGGGAGGGGGGTCTCTTGTTCCGGAGAAACCTGCCAGCTGCTGGGCTTGGTGCGAAGGCAGACACAATGCTGCTGTTGTTGGTTTGATCTCTAACTGGATTGTTAGTCTGGCTTTAACTGTGTGGTAAGGGGGGAATGTGAAGGCTGTTTACAGCGAGTGCAAATAATGTGACAGCTGTTGGTGCACGAGCAGCGCTGTGCCTCCTCGGCGCTCACACAAAGCGCGCACTATGCAGGCCCGCGGAGAGCTGCAGAGGTGGCCGCCCCTTGCTGGCCCGGGAGCCCTCGGATGCGCTGCGAGAGAGCCCTGGGCGGCGGCACCCGCCCCCCCGCACCCCGCGACATGCATCTTTCTGGCTCCTGGGATCGTGGTGGACGTGCGCGCTGGTTGGTGTGTTGTGGTTTAGGGAACTTGTTAGGCAGAGGTGGCAGGAGAGGGCCTGCGGGGTCATGAGTGTCAACTGTCTGGAGGGGTTTGGCCGGGATCTGTTGACCTGGGGCCTCAGTGGCTTGTGACCGGGTTGTTAAGATTTGGGAAAATAACTTTCCGCCCTAAAGCAAGCCTGTTGGAAAGAATGTATTATTAACTGAAGGCTTTCTGGAAATTGCAGAGGCTCTGAAGGCCGTTGTTCTTCCTCTGAAATGGCCCTGTTATTCAGACAAGTTCAAGAGACGGGCGGCCGCTGTGTTCTATGCCCTCGGCCCTGTTTCCTGGATTGGAAACACAAGTGTGTAGGTTCAGGACCCGAAGGGGGGTGAATGGGGGTGGGGAGGGGTGCAAGTCGGCTTTTGATCACCCGCCTCCCTTTGCCTTCCCGGTTTTTAAGAGCGCTCTTGCCTTTCAGCTGCAGGACCAACGGTGCTGTCTTGAGGTCTGCCCACAGCGCCACCCACTCTGTGACTTAATCAACTAAATGCCCAGAGCCCGGCCTTCTCTGAGTTCCTGGTCCTCTGCCAGGCACTGCGGGGAGGCGCCAGGGTGGGAGGGAGAACAGTTGGTGGGTGGCAGCAATACCCCGCTGGGCCGGTCCAAGCTGGCGGGGCTCAGGATGGTCCAGAAGATGGGCCTGCCCCTGGGCTGTCCTGGGGCAAGCTGGGTGTAAACACCACTCCCCCCAACCTCAAGGTTGAAGGCTTCCGCAGCCCTGGCCCCCGGGCTTTGGAGGATCATTTAGAGCTGACTTAACTCTATATCCTGCCCTTCTGTGTGACTTCGGCCCCTGAGTGTACAGCTTGCAGGATATCTGCAAATTATGGGTCCACCTCCGCCCCACCCTGCCCCCAGATCTACTCTCTGGGTTATAATGTGGACTTCTACATCTAGTTGGGTTCCCTAGTGGGGAGCTGGGAGATGCTTCTGGAATGATACATGAACTTCGGTGCCAGTTCTGTAAACTGGTCTCTTTTTATGACGTGTGCCATTTTCTGTAGGAATGTTGCTTGCAAAACGAGTTTCGCCTTGGAGGAAAAGGGGAAAGATAAACAAGCCTGCAACGCCAAAGCGCTGGCAGTCTTTCCCTCCTTCCAGCTCTCTTAATGCAGCCGGGCTGCATTTCCAGGATAAGACTCGTGCTTGTGAAGAGGGACTCTGGTTGGCTTTTTTTTCCCCCGAAGCAAACGCAAATCAGAGAAAAATAATTTTCTTTCAACGATATGCAACGTATTAGTCTCTTGTTATCGTGCTCCGAGGCAGGCCTCATTTGCGCGTCTGCCAGCTCGCTCACATCTGCTCGGCGCTGTTTGGGGCATTTTAACCTTGGTGGTGTCGTGTCTGGTCCCACGGATCAAGGAGGAGTAATTAAGCTCTGAACAGCTAGAAAAATTCACGGGCCCCCACGTCTACCGCAGTTTTCCCACAGCTTTGTTTGGGGGTGTTCCGGGTTCCAAGATGAACAGACGTGGGGTTCCTATTGTTCCTCGTAAAGAAAGTGGGCGCCCCCGTCCTCCTCTGACCCTCACCCCCAGCCTTCCCAGGACTCCCAGGCTGCACACAATCAGCAGGGAAGCCGGGTGCAGATCACAGGACCCTGTGTTTTATGCATCTTTCATTCGTAAAAAGTTCCTTTGTGCTTCCTGTGTGTACTAATGATAGCTGTCGTTAATAGCTTTCTGGTATAGCGTTCCTTGTGGGGGGAGGAGTTTGCAGTGAGTTCACTTTATTTCTACAAAGCCCTGATGGAGGCTGCAGTGCAGTGACACCCCCTCTAGAGTCGTGGTCTATGGATCGTTTATTCTGGATTTGTTTCCAGGTTGTGTAGACTCCAAGTGGGATCCCAGCCTGTAGGGACCAGACCCGGGGGGGTGTGGAGGGTGGGTGGGCGGGGAGGAGTGGAGTAAGGTCGATTAATTGCATTCAACCGAGGTTTCCTGTCCTGGGCTGCTGCCTCCTGTTGAGGGACACCAGCTTCCAAATGGGGCCCCCTCTTGCATACACGCGTGGTTGTGTGTGGCACAACCGTGAAAGAAAGTGAAAGGAACAAAAAGCCGAGGCCTGGCGTGGGGGGGGGGCGGGTTGGAAGGGGGAAGGGGAAGTGTCTGAGGTTGGTCCAAGAACTGACGGGGGGCCACGGCTCTGTTTTGGGGGAAGGGGGTGTGTGGCGGGCAGCCCCGGTTTGGCAGCGGCTCTCCCGGTCGATCCTTGCTGGTGCCCCCCTCCCCAAGCCCCCGAGCCCCCTTTTACAGTTGGCTACACCTGGCTTGCATCTTTGAATCGGGGAAGGTGGGGGAGGCGTCCACGGAGAGAACACTCCAGACTGGCCGAAGGGAGCGCAGGACGATGGGCTGGAGCGGTCTCCAGTCAGTGCCCACTCCCCTGGGGCGCGCCGCCGCACATCCTGGGTTCTCCGTGCGCCCACCCAAAGTTGCTTTTTGTCAGAGATTCAGCGGCAGGCGCCTGGGAAGGGGGAGCCCAGAGGAGCGCGCGGGCGGGGTGAGCTGGGGTCGGGCTAGCCGAGAGATCCGGGGGTCCTGGAAGGTCGGGCGGGGGGTGCGTGTGCGGGGTCGGCCCCGCGCGGGGACCTGGCGGAGGAGGGGCGAGGAGCCTGCGGCAGCGCGGGTGTGTGTGGTGGGAGAGAAAATCCCTTTGTTGCCGACCAATCCGTGCTCAGGGCTGAGGCGGGGGAGGGGGCGCCCTTCCCCCACTCGCCGCCGCCGCTGCCGGCCAAGTTCACTCCCGACTGACCCGAGTGGCTCGCGGCGCTATCCTGGCGCCCTGGGAGGAGGCAGGGAAGGTTCTGGTTGCTCAAAAGGTCAGGGCCAGCCACGTGAGTTTCCCGTCCCCCACCCCGTCACACCCGCACTCCTGCTCCGCAGCTCTGTTACTAATGCAAAACTTGGGTCGTGAGTGGGGACGCCTCTGGAGGCGGCGACAGCCATGACTTGGAGTGTGCCAAGAGACAGCGCCTGGACAGGCTGGATCACTCCTCCCACCCCCCACTCCCCCCCAGCACCCATGCCCGGCTGCAGGACCCAGTCGGGCGACCTCCTTCAGCCACACCCCAGGAAGCCTGCGACCCTCCCCCCGACCTGGGGGCATCCTTGGGGTTCCCCTCTCCCCACTGCTACACATACTGGGGAAAACATCCCAGGAGGACTTGCCCCAACGCTGCACACCCTGGACCGCTTTTTCTCATCTCCCACCTCCTCGCGGCCCCCAATGCTAAAATAGGAACTTCTTCATCCCTCCCTTCCTTGACGCCAGTAGAGAAGTGCCTGTCTGTGACTCAGTCTGCGCTTGGAGCAGTCCCAGGAAGGGCTCCCGTGCCATCAGTTTGGGGCTTCCATGAAAGCCACACACTCTGCAGAAGGTCACCCCTCCCTGGCCCCCTCTGTGTCCCTGCCTCAGCCTTCCCTCTGCCGCAAGGAAACTATATAGCCATTCGGGGGTTTGTTTGTTACGTAGAATGTTTAGTGGAGTCAGATGCTGTTTAATGGGTTAGATGTGGCCTGCACCAGCTATTGCCAGGCAGAACTCAAGTCCATAGTGCAGTTTAATCCTCTGGAAAACACGGTGCCAAAGATTTACAGATGAGGGGGCCAAAGTTGAAGAGGTCCGGCCACCTGCCCAGAGACACGCCGTTGATGAGAGTGGGAGCTGGGAGGCTGTGGTGACTGCGCACGCGCGCGCGCGTGTCCTCCACAGAGAACCAGCCATGCCCGTGCAGTGAGAGACACCCCTTCCCCGAAGAGGTCCCCAGCCTACGGAGGGCCGTGGCACATGGCATGCTGGCTGGGAGCCCTGCCGTCTGCCCGGCCTTCTGAGCCAGAAGCTCCCCAAAACCCGTCCAGGTCTTCTTGGTCACTAACTGGATAAGTGCCTGATGCGGCATGGGGTGCCTAGAGAGTGAGGCCCTAGGAAGGGGCACCGTTAGTATTGGAGTGGAGTTGGGATGGTTTGGTGGCGCTGCTTCCCATTCCGTCGCTGTCACTTGACAAGCGTGCTGTGCAGACTTGAACCAATCCATCAGCGCCTCAAGGGCGGAGGCAGTGGAAAGTGGCCCGGTGCCAGGAGGAGCTGGGGTGGAGAGAAAGGAGAGGTGGCAGGAGTGGCCTGGTGCTGCCTTCCTCCCTGCGCTCACGCCAGCCTCTCACGGCCACTGCTCCTTCCTTTGCAATCTGTTTGTTGCCTGCCAAGGGAAGTCTCCTTTAAAGAAAAAAAACAAAACAAACGTTCTCTCCTTCTCCTCATTCCATAATGGTGTCTTCATAGCAGGAATCGGCAGAACGGTGGTGGTGGGTACAGCTGGGGACCCGTGTGCCCCCTCGTGTCTTTTCACAGAGGGCCAAGGTGCCCTCACTCAGGGATGCCAAGGTTGGGGGGACAGCTCCTAATCTTGGTCCCTCTGACCTCTTTCTGCCAATCAGGCTCTTCTCCCCAGCGTCCAGGCCAAGCTCGGATGCTAATCATAACTCTTGGCTCCCGGACCAGATGACTGCCCAAGTCTGTCGAGGGAGACTCAAGCTCTCCTGTGCTTGCCCCTAGGGCCAGACCGAAAGCCGGAGACCACGCGGCGAGTCTGCGTTTTGCAAGCCGGGTCTCTCCCAGAACTGGGTGTTCAGCGGGCAGCCACCACAATTCCTGGTCTGTTCTTCAGAAACCAGACCCTCCTCCGTCTCCCCGGCTGACCCCTTCTCTTGGCCACCTTCCCTCTTCATCCCTATCCCACATCCTTGCCCCCTTCTCTCCACTGCTGGAAAAAAGGGTTAAAACCCAGAGCCAAGGTGTAGCTTAGCAGCTCCCACTGGAAACAGGTTGGTGCTTGTAAAGTGCTTTTCATGGACTTCACACATCTTGGCACTTCCAGAAGCATCACCCACCTGTGGAAGAAAAGGGGGGGGGTCGTTGAGAAATAAGGGCAGATGAGCCTCTTATATACAGCAGCAAAGCGCCTGCTCTGTCTGTCATCTAAATCACGTCATTTGCCCCCTGCAGCATGACCCACAGCCAAGGGTGAGGGAAGTCACTTTTGAAGAACTTTTCCTTGGAGGTTAAAAAAAGAAGAAGAAGAAAGTAAGAAAGACCCCCAACTATTTCAATAGCCGCTTCTAGAAGAGGAATGGGGTGAGCGTGGCGGTGTCTCTGACCCTATCTGTGTGTCCCTTGTGCCCAAGATCCCCTTAGTTAGTTCTACATCCCAGAGAGATGGGGGGTGGGCCCGTTTCTCAGTGATGGTGGGGTGTACGCAGTACGGCCTTTGCCCAGGATGAGGGTGTTCCTGCCCAGGATTTGGGCTGTCATTCTGGAGAAGGGCCTCACGCCAGGCAGGGCCCCCGGCTCCTTGGCCCTTTCCGCTCAGGTCCATCTTTGGCCTGGAACCTGAAGAGTTAAGAGTCTTTAGCTCGTTGCAATGAAATTATGGCTGGCAGTGGCGCCGCTGTTTGTTCAACAGACCTCCAGTTTTAAACAGTTCACAAAAAGTTCATGGGGCAGCTAAAGATTATAAGTGTGTGTGTGGGTGTGTGTGTAGTCAGCAGGATCCAGTACTGAGCCTTGCCCCTCCTCCTCTTGTTTCTTCACGGCCAGCCCCCCGCCCCGCCCCCACTCCCGTGACACTGGACCACGCTCGGGGCCTCAACCCTCCATCTGACCCTGTGCACGTAAGAACACTTCATCCTGACACTGGGTGTTATTTATCTGTGCGGCGTTAATATTGAAAACCCCACCAGACAAGACCTGGAAGGGCGGGGAGAGGCTTTGAAAGCAGCCCGTGGTCCCAGGTGTCTCTAAACTGCATTCCCCTCTCATGCTAAGTCCAGGCCGCCCTTTCTAAAGAAAAGCCCTTTCAAGGGAAGGGGGCTGCTGGCCCTTTTTGAGGGGAGGGGAGAGGGCTCAGTAGGATGATTGTGGCAGCGGCCTTTCTGTTTCCTCAGTCAGGTGCTCAGAGGTCCTTGTCCCAAGGTGACAACTAAAGGAGACATGTAAGAGGCAGCTTGTGTAAGTTTTGAAGACTGGAGCACCAGAAGATTGGGGCTTCGAGGGCACACATGCTTCGTCCCTCATCCTTTTCTTAAGGGTTTGGTGGAGTGACCCTTTGGCTTCTGGTATAATGTCCAAATTTCATCATGACACCCAGCCAGGGGGTGGCATGGTGTGGTCCTCCCACTGCAGCCACGGCCAGGACACTTGCACCGAGGAATGTTGCTCCTCCACCTTTTAGATGAGGCTTCCCTGGACATCTTCCTTTTGGTCTTCCTTTTGTTAGAAGGGGCTGCAGGGGTTAGGGAGGGGAAACTTTGTTGAACGTGCCTTCTGGTCGGCCCTGCACTAGTGGTGGCCTGCCCCCAACTTGATTTGTATGTTCGAAACACGGAAGAACAGCCCGTGAGCCCCGCACAGAACCTTCCTTGATGCCCAAGTCCATCTGAGTCCACCTTTTCGGGGCACTGTGGCCAGCCACTGGAAATGCCCCAGTCTGTCTGAAGAAAGGGACGCTTCCTAAAGAAATAGCTTCTCTAAAATCCCACCAGGCCGGACACAACTGGGAGATCCCTGCCTCTCCTCCAGCTTCATCGTTGAGCTCTAACTCCGCGCCGTGTGTCTGCGGCGTGGGGCTCTTGATGAACAGACGGTGTTCTCTTCTGTATAGGGGCCGACGGGGATGCTGGTGGACAAAAGCCTGTGTTAGGACAAAGAAATGCAGAGGGATAGCCTGGCTGGCTTTGGGATTCATAACATATCTTTGGGATCATAACATATCTAACAAGATATAGCAATCTTTTTTGATTTTTTTGAAGTTTAAACAAATAGTGTACTCTGCATGAATTTTGTCTTTCAACTGAATCATTCTAATGTGGAATTTATGATGCTATAGTACTAGTTTACAAAGAAAGTGGAGTAGGCTTCACATATCTCCATATCTTATATTGATGGCACTTAAATTCTAATACCAAACTGTTATTGTTTCATAAACTAGGAGAAAATTGAGCTGATAACGAGCAGGAGAAGCTGGCAGAAACAATAGATTTTCTACTCTTTCTTTCTATTGTGTGTAAGCCTAGTTACCCTAGTTGACCAGTTAATGACAACACATAATGAAATTTTCCTGGCTGCTAATTAATTAGCTCTAATTTCACTAGTTTTGTTACTGGTAAGGCTTCCACTAATTCTATGTGTGAATGTCTTCTTACCCTACTCATCCTATTTTCCTCTTTGAGCTTCCTCAAATGTAGAGAACCCATTTGATTGACTTAAGAGTCAGAAGAGACTTACAATCAGAGAAAAAGCAAAAAAGAATGACTATAATGCCAACTAGTATAACTATTAATTAGAACTTATGTTTTGAGGATTTTCAGACAGAAGAGGGGTAGAAATGATAATAGTTTAGTTTTAGGAAAGCTGTAGTACACAAATAGAACCCCAAATCACACCACAGATAATTTTCCAGGAATTTAATATATCTGATATACACTCAATTTGTGCCCATGAATGGTGAGCAACTGGAAGTAAAGGAGAATCACATAGTTACATTTCTGGACAAATCAGGTTATCAGAATGATGCAATAATGACAGTTTACCTCAGTCACTTCTTAGGCTTTCTTATTTACTATGCTAAATGTTAAATGAGATTCCTGAGTAAAAGCATTACAATGACTTCAGCATTGTGGGACATGAAACACAGTGAGAACTCAGAGCAGGGAAGGAAATAAGTCAGGTAAGCAGGAAAAAGAATTGAAAGAGCTGAAAGATGTATTACTTGGCTGTCAGGTGTTAGGAGAGTTTATTTGTGCTGCTTCTTAATCTTCATAACGCTCTTGTCAGAATGGTAGTAACATACCCATTTTTTTAGATGAGCGACCTTTAACTGTAGGTTGCACTTGATTGTCTGCCAGGTTTTCAAGTCTGTGATGGGGACAGTAATGTCAGAAATTTCAATCCCAGTCAAATCAAGAGCTGGTAGAAACACCATTAAGGAAGTGCATAGTTTTGACCCAAATTTAACCACATTAAAATGTTGTCCTTTCTTCTCCAGGATGATAGTCTGTATTTCAAGAAGAATTCTAATTCTTGCCCCATAACAATTTCTCTGAGTTCTTTGTGCCAACTAAAGCCTTTGATTGATTTTCGTATTAGCAAAGCCCTGGAATTCTATGCAAAATGCTATGAATAGTTATCTACCTATCTAATTATTTTTAGCAAAAGGATGCAGAGCCGTTATCAGATTCTCAAAACTCAATCAGATTATCTAACAGTGTACATTAAATGAGGTAATGAATGCCCTTTCTGGATCCAAACATTATAATATTTTTAATCCTTACCGTGGTGCCTGAAATGTCTATTACCTCTAATTATCAGTAAGGGAACTGAGGCGTCGTAAAGTCTAAGTAAGTGAGAGGTCTGGAATTCAAATCCAGGTCAGTTTCAGTCTTGAACACCCCTAATTCTGTAGCCTACACTGCATTCTATACTCTTACTGTAGATAATCAATAAATGTTCATTTATTTCCTTTACCCCAGTTGGGGACAAAGAACATGGGTGTGTGAAAGAAAGTACAGATCAGTTTTAATGTAAATGATATAATAATAATGCTAGTCAGCAGTTATGGAATATTCATATTGTGCTAGGAGTTGACCATTAAGTACTTTACAGGCATTCTTTTATTTAAAATCTCATATATATAATACCTACCTTAGGAAGTAGGTAATATAAATGTTGCCAAGGTGATTGAAATAACGTGGTCACGTACAGGCAATGAAACTGGGAAAGAGTTTTCTGGGCTGATGGTTGAATTTTGGCCAAGACATTAAGGGGAGAAGGGATGAGCACTGGTGGGGAGACTGAAAACTTATTCATCGTAGGGAGAAAGCACTGGTGGAAGCATTGTACTGCTTGCTTAAGAACTGTTACCCTCATAACCCCAAAACTGAGGTTTTGCTGAAAGCTGAAGGCAGATTTCTTGCAGTGTGAAAAAGAATTTACTGATATCTCTTCATCTCTTCACGTTTGAACACGACTGTTTTGCAGATTGGTTGAAATGACTCAAGTTCTCTTTCAGATCTGGACTAAATGTCTGTATCACAGCATCAGGGCCTATGAAGCAGTATTTGCAAGCCCATACTCACCTCCCCCCTTTTTAGTGTTTTGCACTCTGGAAAAGCAAACAACAGCAACAACAATATCTTACTTCCTTTTATCTATAGTTATTAATCTTGTCAAGAAACCCAATTTGATATATTTATGCTAAAATATAAATGAGATTTTTCCAGTTTTATTGAGATTGAATTGATATATAATATTCTATCTGTCCAAGGTGTACAATGTGATGATTGATATATATATATATATATATATATATAGTGTGAAATGACAACCACAGTAAGTTTAGTTAACCTTAATTCACATAATTACAAATTTTATTTTTGTGATGAGAACTTTCAAGATCTACTCTCTTAGAAACATTCAAACGTAAAATACGGTATTGTTAACTGTAGTGACCAAGCTGTACATGACATCACCATTACTCACTTATCTTATAACTAGAAGTTTTTATCTTTTGATCATCTTCACTCATTTTCCTCACCTCCAACCCCCAGCTCTGGCAACCATCATTCCATCCTTTCTATCATGAGTTCAGTACTTTAGATTTCACATATGAGATCCTAAAGTATTTATCTTTCTCTGTCTGACATTTCATTTAGCATAATGCCTCCTAAATCCACCCATGTGGTGACAAATAGCCAGATTTCCTTCTTTATCATGGCTGAATAATAGTAGGTTGTATGCACCCCATTGTCTTCATCCATTCATCCACAAAAAAACACTGAGGATGTTTCCATGTCTTGGCTACTGTATTGGGTTGGCCAGAAAGTTCATACAGTTAATGAATACACTGTTCAATAAAACTAGGTAAAAATGAAAATTGTGTCTTTTATTTTTACTTCAAATAAATCTTTGACAAAGCCAGCTAGGCATCCCTTTGAGTAATGACTTATATCATGTTGAAATATTTTAAACATATGAACAGTAATAGCTTAAATGACAAATGTTACTAATATTGACACAATTGATCAAGGAGAATATGTTAGAATATGTTAAAATGCAGATGGACAGTGAAAGAACAAATATAACTTTTAACTAAATATTGTCTTGATATTTAGACCATTGGTTAAGAACATGATAACAGGTTTCATCCATTTCAAGAAAGCAGAATATTTGCAGATCACTTAACATTTACTAGGTATGTTAGTCTGGAAGGATATATTTCATTTACATGTGTCATTTAATTTAACCCCATCCCTCTGTAATAGATAGTGTTATCCCTATTTGCAGATAGGAAACAGACTCAGAAAGATTAAGAATGTTACCTAATTCTAGTAAGTAGCCAAACCTAAACTGATCTAATTCCGGGGCAAAGCTCCTTCTGACACATCAGTGTGGGTCTTTATCTCTTTGAGAATTGTTGAACATTAAAAACCTTCTTCCAGGTAAATGCATAAAGAAACAACATGAGCAATGATATAACAATACAAGTCTCACTAAATAATTAGTGTGTTTGGCCTTGCTTTTGCTGATAGATCTTTTGCAAAATTGCTTTTCTCTGAGATAGTGGACTTCAAATATTTTCTTTGAAGACTTTCCTAAATTATACCTATCAGAAAGCTACTTTGCTTTAAGGCTAAAGAAAAATGAAAGCTTACTTAACTACACTTAGGTGCCAGAGTCATACTATGAACTCTACACCTGCCAGGATTCACGCTAAGATAGGGTGGCTCCACAAACTGTCCATAGTACTGTGATTTCTTTCTGATATTTTGAAGTAGAAATAATTTAATAACTATTCACAAAAGAGAGAAACACTGTTTCTTGGTCCTCAATATCATACTGCTGTAGGCTAATTCTCTCTTGTTACCCCTTAGTATAGAGAGTGTGTTTTGGGGACCCTCCTTCACGATCTTCTCCATTGCAAGAGCATCTTACATAAATCCAGGACTTCTCAAGCAGCCAGTTTTGCCAGATGGTCTTAGGGTTGGTTGTACCCATATATGGATAATCCTGAACTTCTCAAGTAAGGTCCTTATAGAGCATAATGGCTAAGAGAATTGGTGCTGATACCAGACCTGAGTCCAAATACTGCCTATGCCCCTAACTAGCTGTGTAACCTTGGAGAAGTAACTTAAGCCCCTTAAACGGATTAGATTTCTCACCCGGAAAATGGTATAATAAATGCATCTACCCTATATGGTCAGTGTGTAAATTAATCTAACTTGAGATGGTGCATGTTAAGCATTAGCACAGTGCCTGTCTCTTATTAGGAATACCTGCTTTTATTATTAATTATTCTCTGTATTCCCAGGTTCAGCAAGGTGCCTAACATATAATAGTTGTTCAGCAAATATTTACTGGATTGAACGAGCTCTGAAATTTAAGCATTGGGTCAACAGCAAAGTAGTCACCCCACCATCATTTCTCCCACAGAAAGGGAGAATAGATGGAAGCCAGCCATCATACTTTCTTTTCTTATTCTAAACTTCCCATCCAGGCCCAGCAATAAAATAATCTTCCTGAACCCCAACAATTTCGAGAATTTTCCAAATCACTATTTGAAAATAGTTGGGTTTCCCTAATCTAATATGCCCCAGGACCCCAAGGTCACCAAGCTTATATTAATGAAGTCTAGTTAAGAGAAATGATTACAGTTAGTAAACCAACTACTTATGAGCTCATTGGGCTTTTTAAAATTTACTATCTGCACTTGATAGAGACACAAGTAGTTTGCTTTTGTAGGACACTCAACAGTCAAAGTAGTCTTTTAAAAAGCACAAATCAGATGCTATTATTGCACTGCTTCTAACCTCTAAAGGCTGTCTATTGTAAAGAGATTAAAATTTCAACTACTTAGCCAGGCTCACAGGGACCATGTGGTCTGGTCACTTACTACATCTTTCCCTGACCTTCATGGGGTTCGAGGCACAGTTATCTTTTTCAGTCCCTCAGATGCAACAAGCTCTACTTCTTGCTCTCCCAGCTTTAGATTGGCTAATCCTTCTACCCAGACCAATTTCCCTCTGATCACTAAGGCCTCGGTTCAAACGCCACCACTACTATCTTGACCAAAGAGACCTGCCTCCTCACTGCCTCTCCGTCCCATTGTCCAGTCGTATTTCTGTCGCTGTACAAAATTTATTTACATGTTGACTCTGTCTTCCTCCACCACTGGACATTTGCTTAAGAGCAAGGACTTTGTAATTTTTTGCTCACCACTGAATCTTCCAAGGCTTGCAGCAGACACTGGCACATAGAAGGTGTGTAGGAAATGTGTGTCTAATAAATGAATAAATATGTGAATGGAAGAAAACTGTAAAACACTAACACAAGAATATTCTTCTTTCAAAAGAATAATGAAAAATAATTTCATTCAATAAGAATTATTCTTAGTTACTGATACATGACTTAGTAGTTCCCATTCAATTTAAAATGTTCCATTTTTTTCTGATACTTCACAAGTCATTAATTAAATGTTGCTCACATTTAAGGCCAATCTGTGAGACATTATTTAACTTGTCCAGCATTAACCCAGCATTAACTTAGGTGGGGCTCCACCAAGTACTGATCATGTGACCTTGGCCTTTCATTGCCTCAGTTTTCTCATTTGTAACATGGGTATAATAATAGGCTTATTTCATAGGCCTATGAGGAGGAAAACCTCATATATATATATATATATATATGTGTGTGTGTATATATATATATGTATTTAAACAGTGTCTTAGAATAGTGTCTGGCACATGATAAGCTTTATAGAGTATTGACTGCTGCTACTAGTACTGTTATTATGAGAACTAACTGTTGAGAATAATCCTTCATATAGTGGTTTATTCCACTGAAGATAAAGGAAACTAATAGAATATTAGAAATCTGATTAAATACAGAAAGCCAGTAAAATATACCAAGACAGAAGATGATGAGAGTGTAAAAGCATAGAAGAAAAAAAAACGGTTTTTGTTTTTCTTTTTCTTTTGTAAAGAAGGAAAAAGCCTAGAAATAGGACAAAAACTATTCATTGGCTATACTGACATGGAGATCGCTGGTGACCTTCATAAGTAAAATTTCAGGACAGTGGGCAAAGAGCTTACGGTGAGAGAAGTCAGATGGATGTAAATTCTAGAGTAAATGGGACGTGAGGACATGGAAACAGTATATGAAGATAACAATTTTGAAAAGTTCAGACAGGAATTGGCTAAAGAAGATATGCAGGGATTAGGGGAGGAGGGAGGCTTTCATGTTACACGTATAGTTTTTAACATTTTAAGTTGGAGTTACTAGTCTAGAATGAGGTTGAATTTTGGCAAGAATCATTCCTAAGGAGTAGATGGGTTGTAGAAAATGCAGTGCTGTGAAGTACTTGAGAAGATGAGAGAAAATGAAATGCTATCTGTAGCGCACATGGCCTTTTAACTTTCACTCGTGTAGTAAAAGGGAATACAAAGATCAACGCAAATGCTAATGAATTAATGGATTTGGCAGTGGACTATTTACTGACTTCTGAGTTCTTAATGAGCTATGAAGCACCTCACCAGCTCAGAATGAAGGAAGTAGAGAGGATGGAGGGACATTTGAGGAGGGCAGGTAAAGCTTCTCAAAAAATAGTCCTTAAGGAGAATTAGAAAGAACGTACTGTAAGTCAGAGCAGTATTTCCAGTCTTGAAAATCCATTTGAAGTTGGTGATTATTAATTTATTGGAATACCAATTTGCCCTGCCACATGATTTTTCTCCAGCTACCTGGATATAAGTTACACAGAGGCAGAAAAGAGTGAGAGATAACAATCGAGGGAAAATACAATTAGTATTTTTTTCCACTTCCCCGCTCCAATTCTGGGGAGCCTTCCCGGACATGGCCGCCCTCCCAGCCTCCAGCAGCACTCTGTTATCAAAGAATTCAAAGAAATGGAACATAGGTTTCCAACTTATTAATTTAGCAAAATCAAAAATTATATATAATGTCTTCTGTTGGCAAAGTTTCTTGCAATATAATTTGGTTCCATCTTTTGACAAGTAATTTGGCAATGTCTAGCAAGATAAAAATGTTAATAGCTTTTTACACATTAATTCTAATTCTGGAAGCTTATGCCAATAAATAATTTATAATCCAGAAAATTATTATATAAAGATGCTCATTGTTATGTCATTTGTAATAACAAAAAATTGGAAACACCTTTAATTGTTAACAGTAGGAAAACAGTTTAGGAAATTATATCCACTTAGTAGAAAATTACACAGTTACTATATTATAATTACAAGATGATGGAGCAAAATAGAATAATGCTTAATAAAGAAAGAATGAAGAAAGCTGACCTAAATTTGTGTCTTCCTTATGACAGTAATTATGTAAACATATTTATTAAAACTTAAAACCAAAGTAAAGTTTTAAAAGCTCTGTACCAGTAATGGGGATTTTATGTTTGTTTCAAAATATTTTTTAACATAACTCTTATAATTATATTTTTTCTACTCCTTTTCTTAAGAATTTCTGATTATTACCTCATTTTTCATTTCATAGTTTCAAATAAAGTCAGCAATTTTATCATCAGAGAAGATTAGACTTATTTGACAGTTCATAATTCCAAGTTTTTTGGTATAAAAAGACCATATACACTTGTAGGTACTTTCAAAAAATAAGATTTTGAGAATTTTTTTTTTTTTTTTTGCTTAGTCTTTCCTAGTATGGAGATTAAGCAAACTACCTAAAATTGCCAGCCATTCTTTTTTCGTTTTTCTCATTTTATTTACAGAAATGATAACAAATGAGTCTGCAGTTGCCTCTGCCAATTTCTTAAATCCTCTATTATCCACATTATGAAATCATACTAATATGAATGCTTCCAGTATTTTCAGAGCTCTTTAGTTATTATACTTTAGCATTCTGTATGAAGTATCTTATGTAAGTGTAAAATTTAGACTCAACTTCTGGAAGCTTTTGATTTCTTGGTTCAAAAGTGAGAGATCCTTAGTTCAGCCATATGATTAACAATTACTTGTATAGTAGGAATCTCCTAAATTATTGTTTTATGGATACCTGGCAGTTTTCTTGCCATTTCTCAGAAGTTCTCTATTAAACACATTCTCTCTCTCTCTCTCTCTCTCTCTCTCTCTCTCATACACACACACACACACATTGTGATTAAAAGCACAGACTTTGGCATTATGAAGTCTAAGGTTCAATTTCTAGTTCTGTAGTTTCTGGGCCACCTCACTTTAGGCAAGTAACCTAATATCTCTTAACCTTGTTATTTTCATCTGTAAAATGGAGATTACAATTATATCCGACAATGCTCAAAACATCCGTAATGATTTTAGAGTTTCAGAGTCAGGTACAAGCAGGCACTCAGTAAATGGCTAGTGCTTTTATTACTTTATTATTATTTAGGTCTTGATTTTCCTTGAGTCTGTGAGTCCCCATAATGAAATGTAATTTCCAGTAGATTGAGTAACACCTGTGTTCACCAAAAATTGTAACTGAGTTCATTACTTTCTGTGCAACCCAGATTAGTTTTCTGCCTTTTTTTCTGTGCTGTATGTAGGTGTTCAATCGATTTATTTAATAAATGTGTGAATGCATGCGTGCGTAGATGAATTTTTAAATGTTTCTTTTTGAGAAGGTAGAACAGATGTGACACAGTTGAACAGATAAGAAAATAGTCCATGGAAAAAATGGCAAAGTCACGTATGTGCCCAGGGCCAGCCTAAGGAGAATTACTTTTTTTTTTTTAAGGGGAAATGTGTTGAATAGCTTATTTTAATTATTTTTAAAAGTTAAGTACAGGGACTTCCCTGGCGGTCCAGTGGTTAAGACTTCGCCTTCCAATGCAGTGAGTGTGGGTTCAATCTCTAGTCGGGGAGCTATGGTCCCACATGCCTCACAGCCAAAAATCCAAAACATAAAACAGAAGCAGTATTGTAACAAATTCAATAAAGACTTTAAAAAGTGGTCCACATCAAAAAAAAAAGTTAAGTACAAAAATTTGCTGATGATTAACATATTTAGCACCAATAAAATAATGTGAGATTAACTGTACTAAAACAGAATGTTGAGCTACATTCACATTAAGTGACATTATATAGTCTAAATTTGTGGAAAACTTCTGAAATGGCTGATAAAAAGGAAGATGGTGAGTGATCTTTGAGCAGAAAAAGACAGAAAGAGAAATGGCCTTTTCTACATCCTATTGTGCCTCTAAGTAAAATGCTTGGTAATCTAGCTACAAAGCTATATGTCATTTGGCTTTAGGCACCTACTGTG
This sequence comes from Mesoplodon bidens, assembly GCF_964165515.1. Classification (NCBI taxonomy): domain Eukaryota; kingdom Metazoa; phylum Chordata; class Mammalia; order Artiodactyla; family Ziphiidae; genus Mesoplodon; species Mesoplodon bidens. The sequence goes on along the minus strand of NW_027672018.1, from coordinate 22,565 downwards.
ATTTACCTTGTGAAGATCAGATTTTGCCATGGATAGGATCTGTAAAAGTATCACACATTCCAGTACCATTGGCAACCACAGCTACCAAAAACTCCAATTTAAATTGATGAACCTAATATCAGATGATAGTATCATTTCCTTGTGGGTGTTTTGGGAAAAGGTGGGTAGGAAATGTATAAAAGTGAATACTTTATCAACTGAAAAAACAATTCATCATTTTGAAAACATAAAATACATTAAAGTTGTTATAGCATCAGGCATTAATATTTCACTGTACTTTAGACATTGCCTATAATCAACATTTTCTGCTCTTTGAAACAAAATCATGCTTGTGGTATGCATTAATCATATAAAAGATTAAACACTGAAAAGAAATTCAGCCTTTAAAGACAATTTGCTTTGATTTATTCAGTGGGTTCTTCCAAAAAGTTTATACCAAGAATTATTGCTTGTTGCATTGGAGTTACAAATTCTTTCAGAGTTACTTAGTATTTTCTGTAATATCAGTATCAAGGAAGGTTAATCAAATTTATGTATTTATTAGGAAATACAGGCACATAATCATAAAACAAGAAAACACAGCCATTTTTATAGACTTTATTTTTTAGAAGTGTTTTAATTGTACAGAAAAATTGAGAAGATAGTATAAAGTGTTTCCATATACACTATACCCATTTCCCTCTATGATGATCCACTTACATTAGTATGTTACATTGTTACAATCAATTAACAAATATTGATACATTATCATTTACTATAGCCCATCCATTAGTCCAGTTCCTTAGTTTTTACCTAATGTCCTTTTTCTATTCCAGGATTTCATCCAAAACATCACATTACATTTAGTTGCCGTGTTTCCTTAGGCTCCTCTTGGGTTTGATAGCTTCTCAGATTTTCCTTGGATGACCTTGACAATTTTGAGTCGTTAGGTTTTTGTAGGATGCCCACTACTAGAATTTGTTTGATGCATTTTTCATGATAATATTGGGATTATGTGTTTTGAGGAGGAAGACCACAGAGTAGAAGGGTTATTTTGTCAGATCACATCAAGTGTACAAAGTATCAATATGCATTATGAATGCTGAGGTGGACCTTGATCACCAGGCTGAGGTAGTGTTTTTCAGGTTTCTCCATCGTAAGATTACTGTTTTCCCTTTTTCATACTGTACTTGTTTGGAAGGAAGTCAATATGCTCAGCCCACAACTAAGGAATAGGGAGTTATGCTTAAGATGGAGTACTACATAAACTATTTGGAATTCCTTTGCACTGGAGATTTATCTATTCTCCTGCGTTTATGTATCCAATTATTTATTTATATCAGAAGAACTCATGGATTTTTATTTTATACTTTGGGTTATAATCGAATTCTACTTTAGTTACTTTGTTCCTCAAATTGCTCTAGTCCTGACCCTTGTGAACTCTTTTCAGTTGGCTCTTGTGCCACTCTGAGGTATCCCCATCCTATATTTTTTTTGGAACTTCCTTACTTTCTGACACTATAAGATGGTCTTGCATATAAATCTTGTATATTTACTGCCCCAGTCCTAGAATCAGCTATTTCTTCAAGGATAACTAGGTCTTTTTAGTGGAGAACGGTATTAGACAGCAGGATCTGGGTGTGGGGTGTGCTAATTGCTGCTAGGATGTCATTGCTTCTAGATCTTCTCAGCTGACAGAGCAAAGAGATAATATGTGTGTACATTACCCATGTATATGCACATATCTGTAAGTATCTCTCTACATGACCATGTGTATTAAGGTAATATGAAGCAATATTAAGCTAAACATGAATGTATATTGATGTTTCCAACTTTAATCTGTTACCACATAGATCATCTTAGCCTCATCTCTTGCTTATCTTTAAATTTCAACTCCAGCAAAACACTTGGCTTTTAGAAGTATGAAAATCAAATTGTAGCAACTTTGGGAAGCCACATCATCTAGCAAAATAATTCTTAAAGGGCAAGGTGTATATCATCAAATTTTAATTTACAGTCAGCAGTACTTTTTAACATCAAAAGGCCTCCAGACCTCTGCTTCCAAGAAGATGAAGTAGCCCATTTCTCCCAGGTTCTCCCACTTAAAACTAAAACCCTGAACATAACAACAAACAAACAGGAAGACGCTGAAAGGTGGAAATGAGAAGGCAGACTTAACTAAGGACTTTGGGACTTGAGGAATGACATGGTGATGAGTCCCCTGTGTTTCCTGTTGCTTCCCATACATCCTGGAGAGGGTATTACAGGACCCCCAATCAATAACCACCAACAGAACAACAGACAAAAAAGCTTCAAAAAAACCCCTACAAAACCCTGTTCCCCCTAGCCAAAGTATGAGGAAAGGGGTTGCTAAAGACAGAAGACCATTTGGGCAATAATATACACACCACTCGAGCCAAGTGCCAGTGGAACATACACACTACTCGAGCCAAGTGCCAGTGGAATATTGCACCCATCCCCTACGTCCTGTTGTTTCAGTTGGGCCAAGGTAGGATTTGATCTTCCACACCACCCCACTCCTGCCTTCCAGAAGAGCCAGCGCTCTGATTCCCCACCAGGGTTGTTTCAGTGTGGTCCAGTGGTGAGCTGAGCTTCCAACCCTTTCCATGAGCAAACAGACTTTAAAAGGTGGTGCCTGACAGGCTAGTTAACACTGGGCTGCCCTCACACAGTCGTGGGGTCCACTGGTGGGACTTAGCATTCATCTCTGCTGACATCAATAAGAATAGGGTGTTACAGATTGGAGGGAGTAGGCACCCCACTAACCCCCAACACATGATGTCAGTGAGACCCACTGGGGTGCTGAATCCCCATAACCATCCTGAGGCAGTAAGACAGAATGAGATGGCACAAGCAGGGCTAGTTGGCACTTCTCTTCCTCTTACCCTGGTGTCAGTGGGGCCAGCAGGTAGCTGACCATCTACCCACACCCGGCATCAACAAGAAGGAATGAAGCGGGAGGAAGGACAGCAAACAGTTCACTTCTCCCCTCCCCTGGTGTCAAGAAAACTACTGGGGAGATGAACTTCCACTCCTACTAAAAGGCAACACAATGATATTAATGTTCCCACTTTTGGGGGGAAGGTGTCAGAAGGGCCATAGGCTAGCTGAACTTCTACTTGATCTCTCTGCAGTGAGACAATGTAAGTGCCCACTTTTGCTGGGGTATTGTCAGTAGGGCCCAATGGAAATCTGTACGTCACCCCCCAGTCCTCATACTACGCCTCAAATAGGATGACTTCCATCTAAAAAGTAATAATAAAATTAAATGGGATACAGAGTCATATAATAACTCCCAATGTTTAGAATACAATGGAAAAATACTCATGACACCAAGAACCAGGAAATCACAGAATAAATGAGAAAAGACAATAAACATACACCAACACTGAGATAAAATGTCTATTGATATGATCAGACAAGGATTTTAAATAAGCTGTCACTTAAATGCTTCAATTAGCAATTATGCGTTCCTTGACAGAAATGGGAAAAATAGAAAATGTAAACAAAAGACGAAGTTATAACAATAAAATCAAATGAGAACAGTAGAACTGAAAAATACAACAATGAAAAAACTTTGCTCAAGAGTAGAGTGGAGATTACAAAGCATAGAATCATGAACTTAGAAGAGATCAGTACAGTGTACCATATGTACAGAGAAAAATAGACTGAGGGGTAGAGATGGGAGAAAGAACAGGATCTCAAGAACGTGTAAATAGTAACAAAAGCACTAACGTTAATATCATCAAAGTTCCAGAATGAAAAAAGAGAGCAAGTAGGACTGACAAAGTATTCAAAGAAATCATGACTAAAAAGTTCCCAGTTTTTTAGAAGACGTAAACACAAATTCAAGAATCTGAACAAACTCAAAGAGGAAAAACGCAAAGATATCCTTGCCAAGACGCATCATAATTAAACTTCTGAAAAGTGGAGACAAAAAAAATCTCGCAAGTGGACAGGCAGAAACAATGCATCACTTATTGAGAAACACCAATTCCAACGACAGCATATTTCTTGTCTAAAACTCTGGAGTCAGAAGCATTGACATAACATTTTTCAAGTGCTCACAGAAAAGAACGCTCAGCCACAAATTCACACTTTTATCTCCACTTTCCTGTTTGACTTACATTAATGGATTACTAACTCATCTTTCTATATCCGGGACTGCCGTCACCCTTCTCCAAAAATCTAGTCACAGTATTTCCAGAGTGATCGTTCTGAAAATGAAACAAATGTGTCTTATAAAAATACCTGATTGTGTTATGAAAGTTGTCTCTCTTCTAAGTTACCAGTTAAAATCCTTCAGTGGATTCCCATCTTTCTGGGAGTAAAATCTCACATCCAAACTCTCTTTGTCCTTTTGGGCTGCTGTAAGATTATACTGCAGGTTGGGTGGCTCATAAACAACAGGCATTTTTTTCTCACAGTTCTGGAGGCTGCAAGTGCAAGAATAGGGTGCCAGTACGGTCAGATGAGGGCCCTCTTTTGAGTTCCAGACTTCTCACTGCAACCTCACACGGCAGAAGAGCTTCAGGAGCTCTGTGGGGTCTCCTGTGTAAGAGCACTAATACCGTAATCATTTCCCAAAGGCCCCACCTGCTAATACTATCACCTCCGGAAATTAAGATTGCAACGTATACATTTGGAGGGGAACACAAAGACTAGACCGTAGCACTTAGTGTACATGCAGGGACCATTCATGGTCTGGCTTCTACCACCCTCTCCATTGTCTTCTTTTCTTACACTCCAGTGAGCATTTCTTTTTTTTTTTTTTTTGCGGTACGCGGGCCTCTCACTGTTGTGGCCTCTCCCGTTCTGGAGCACAGGCTCCGAACGCGCAGGCTTAGTGGCCATGGCTCACAGGCCCAGCCGCTCTGTGGCATGTGGGATCTTCCCAGACCGGGGCACGAACCCGTGTCCCCTGCATCGGCAGGCGGACTCTCAACCACTGCGCCACCAGGGAAGCCCCAGTGAGCATTTCTTATACTGATTATGAATGGAACTCCTTTCTGGACTGATCCTTAACCATTCATTTTCTGGCAAACATGAATTTATCTTCTCTTTTCCTCAAAAATTCACCCTTCCTTCATGTTACATATCCATTTCAATTGCCTTCTACAGGAAGCCCTACTGATATCCCCCATATACTACTCTCCACAGAATGCATTAAGGTCTTACCGTGTCTTCCTATAGCATTCTTTAATAATTTTTATGGTAACTATGGATTTTCTTATTTGAGTGTCACAATACATTGACTTCTAGGTGGCACGATAATGATTTTACTAACAATAACACTGGTGCCTACTTTAACCCATGGCATACTTTAGGTGTTCAATAAATGTTTGTTGAATGAGTGAATGAATGAATGAATGGTCAATTTGAAATCTTAATCATGTTACTTTTCAAAAATCTGTTAAAAGATACCCACAGTTTTCCAGAAGATTAGGGACTTAGGATCTTCAACTTGATTTAATAGAAGAATTTTTACTCATACATCATGTTTAAATACCTCAAAGTAAAACCATTATCCCAGGAATTTAAGGTTATCCATTTGGACTTGCAAGCCAATAATTAATATATTCTGCCCCAACTGTATTAGATGGTTTCATTGCTCCACTCATATCTCCCCAGCACTCATCATTCCACTATATGCTGATAGACTCATGCTACCACCTGCAATTATCCACCTTAGGGCAGGCCAGAAGTGTACAAGAGTTAATGTATCTGGGTGTAGCTTTCAACCAAGGACAGAGGGGACTGGAAGATAAGTACTTCAAGGTTCTCACCGATTCTTGGGATAACTCTGAGGCATGTTCTGTAGAGTTTCACAGAACTCCCCTGAAGTACTGGCAGCAGTTCCCTGCAGGAGTAATTTATTCAGCAATGCACCTCTGTTGTCTTCCTTCCATGCCTCCATTCTTAATTCCCGCTCCACTTCTGAGTTTTCTGGAAGCACCTCCCAGATGAACAGTTTGCATTCAAATTATTGCCTCAGGCTCTGCTTCTAGGGGAATTCAATTTATAGCCTCCTACCAATCCGGTGCTCCTTACAGAGCCATCACTGGTACAAGTACCAAGGCATGGCACATTTGTATCACTCCTCCTAAATCCTAATATTTTTAAACAGATAGGAAAGAGCATGACCTTGAAGAGAAAAATCGTTTATGAGAATGGCCAATGGATAAAGGGAAGGAGAGACAGTGCCATTTGTTTTCCATTAATGATAGTGTGAAATTTATGGGCAGATGGTCTAACAGGTTTGACTATAATTTGAGGAGCCTGCTCCCTTGGTTACAGAAGACTGCTATTGTTATTATTATGGAGGCACAACCTCATGACTTTATTGCTTCGCTTGATGTAGCCTTTTCCTTTACCCTTAAATCTTTCTACATCACTGAATTGCAGCCAATAGCTTTATTTTGTCCCTATGGCTCCATCACAAAAAAGACACACATGTGCACACACACACACACACACACACACACAGAGTTTTGTGTATGCCAGTGCTTGAAAAGACAAGCTCATGGTGCATGTATGCAATGGATATTGTACATTACAGGTCTCTGTGAAATAGTCTTCTGCAGGTTCCTATGTTTATTTTATGAATAATTAACTTTAGTAAAGTTAATTTCCTGAAGATCTTGATGAAGACTGAAGAAAGGAAGTAAATTTTAAAGAAAAAGACTTAGAAACTTGCCCTTTTTGCCCTCTCTTTGTATCTTAATGAACAAAGGATAACTGGGCCTTTTTTGAAGTCTTTGCTTGAGTTGAAGACACAAAGTGCAACCTGTACTCTTATCATAATATGTACAGTTTATGAGTACACAAACTTAGAAACCGTGAATTTCCCTAAAGTTATTATACCATTTAGAAGATGTTTGCTTGGACGTTTACTTAAAACCAAACAATTGAGGTCTATATGTCCAAATAATTTCCTTCTCTCTTGCTGTTTCCATTTCAGTTTCCTGAGTTTCTGGGAAGGCCTGGTTTCCCCAAAGGAACGATTTCTGGTAGAAGTCTGAAGGTCTGACCCAAGAAAAATAATCCAGTATAGCCAATGAATTGAGGACAAGAAGGTTTCCAATCAGGTAGGAACATTTAATCTCATACATTACAATCACCTTAAGTAAGGTGTGCTGATAGCTGGATATGATTTAACTGCTTGGAAAAAGATGCATATATAACCTACCTCACAAGGAAGCTGGTCTCAATTCCCTTAGAGGTTGTGGTGTTTATCAGAGAGTGCCTTGGGGGAAGACGAATACAATAACAGTATGATGCTTTTTTTTTTCATTTTTAGCTCATTGTTGCCACATTCACTTGGTGATCTTGGTGCCTGTGGTTTAATCCCAGGAGGTTGGTTAGACATGTGGAACAGCACATTAACCCTTTTTAGTATTTTCTCCCAAGACAAATCATTTTTATAGGTTGTCTCCATGGTCTTCTAGTTCCTTATCAAAATTAAGCATCAAGTCTTCTAAGTGAGCAAAGCCCCAGTCAGTGTGAGGAAATCAGCTTAGTTCTTATTGGGGCACATCTTCTTGGTCTTGGCACAAAGTGAGTTCACATAGGGAGTTAGAAGGAGGAGAATGGGGCATGCGAAAGGGGAGTTCTCTGTTCTCATTTACCTATGCATGTTGAAACTCCACTAACAGTTTTATTTTCATTAGCAATTTGTGATAAAAACTTAGGGTAAAGGGAATAATGAAGCTGTCCCATTATATGGCAGGACAAAAGATAGTAGTGACATCAAAATCAGGGCCTATCCATCTCATTTGCAGCTATATACTCAGTGTTTAGCATGGCATTTGACCCCTCATCAGTATTCAATAAGAAGATGCGTGTTGAATGACTTAAGGATGAATTAATGAATGAAGAAAGTTAATATGGTAGAAAATGTGTTTTATCCTTGTATTTTCGTGTGTTGACTTCTATATTCCAAGACCCAGAACTGTACGTGACACATAGCATATAATCAATAAAATTTTGTTGAAAGAATGAATGAGTCCCCACAATTCTAAGAATAATTTTAAGACCAACACAGACCCCATATCTGCCAAGGTCTATGACAGAAGTATCCAGAGATGAAAGCCTGGATCTCAGCTAGTGGTAGAGCTGACAGAATTTATCTAGTTTTAATAATTTACAGCTCATCCCATTACATCTAGGCATAGTACCTACGTGAGCCATACAATTAAATGTTGACTGAAAAAAAATGCACAACCTGAAAGTTGAGAATTATGTTTTATTTGGAGGACATACTGAGGACTTAAATCAGGAGACAGCCTCTCAGATAGCTCTGAGGGACCCTTCTGAAAAGGTAAGGGAGGGCACAGGATATTTAGGGGTTGTTGCAAAAAAAACCCCAGGTAGTTGGAACATCAAAAGATTACTGTTAATTAAAGAAACTAAGTTAAGTTAATAAATTTAGCACTTTCCTATATATGGTGAGATGCAGGAATCTGGTCTCATGGAAATCTTTCCCTTGATATGCACTTTAATTATCTAGGGCCAGTATCCTGTTTTCTCCATCCTGAATCCCCTCAGGGTGCTGATGGCTTGATGGCTGTAACATCCTTTGTTACTGATACCGCAGGCTACATTCTTTGTCCACGTAAATGACTTGAATATGGATAGTAAATCTGTGGATTTGCAAAACGTAATTCTTGGAGCATTTGTAGAAGGGCAAAGTTAAGGGCAATTTCAGAATCACTAGCAGCTAAAATTGCTGTTTATACTTTTCCACCGGTAGGTAGTAATCTGCTGTTGCTATCTTCAGTATTCTCAAGGGATAACAAAAGCCATTTAATTCAAGAAAGAAATGTAAAATTTAGCACAATGCAACTTCCACAAAACCAAACACACAAACACACACCCAACTCTCGCAGATATGAAGTAATAATCTAAAATAGAATCCTGGAACTAATTGCAAAAAAAGAGCAAATGTACTCATATTGGATAATTTTATTCTTTTATTAATGTTTGATATATATACATATATGTATTTATTAATAAAATTCAGAGTTGCTATATGGAGAAATAGCTCTGTACCAATATTGTCTTTGTATGTGTTTATCAATAATGTATGAGATTGCCTCCTATGCTCCTTTTCCTTTATTCTCTTGCAGGCAGTAGATGTAGTTATCGGTTGTTTTTAAAATTTCTAGGCAGCCAAAGGACTACTATCACTTAAATAAAGAAGGCAAATTGTCCCAAAGTAGGAACAATTTTCCTTCATTATGGAACATAAGGTCCTCATATGAAGGGGGAAGAATTTCATAGCTAAAAGCTTTCAACTACAGAAGATTTATGAGTAACTATGTATGTTGTTTCAAAGTGGACTCGCTATAATTAATGTCTAAGGGTTATCTTTGGTATACAATGGATTTTGATTTTTTAAATATTATTAGATAATATACAAAAGAATATATTTAATTGTATGTAAGTTATGATAAATAATAAAAAACACCTGCAAACACACCACCGAAACTAAGAACTACAATCAAAACTGCTGAGTCTTCTCTCTGTTCTCTATCCTGATCCCACCTTCCTGCTTTCACCCAAGAAATCACTCTGATCTTGGCTTTATGTTCAACATCCACATAATTTTTGTCTGATTTTGCTTATTATTGAGATTAATAAAATTGATATCATACTTTAGTCTTCTGTGCTTGCTTTTTTTACTCAACATTATATTTCTAAGGTTCACCCACTTTACTTTAACTAGTGTTCATTCATTTGTACTACTGTATAATATTTTATTGTATAAATACAAGAAAATGTCTTTATTATTCTATTAATGATATTTGGGTTGTTTTGGGCCTATTACGGACAGTACTTCCATGAACATTTATTTTAATGTTTCCTGGTAGACATGTGCAAGATTTAACATAAGTAAAAGAGTAGACATACTAAGAGTAGAATTGCTGAGTTGTAGGGAATTCAAATATTCAACTTTAAAAAATAACGTCAAAATGTTTTCCAAAGATATGGAATCAATTTTCAGCCCTTTTGCTCTATAGCTTCACCAGTTAGAATGGCCATTCTAGTCTTTTGTTCCTTGTATTAGTCTGCTCAGGTTGTCCTAGCAAAATACCTCAGATTCAGTGGGTTAAAAAACGAGATTTATCTTCTCACAGTTCTGGAGGCTGGAAGTCCAGGATCAAGATGTTGGCAGTTTTGGGTCCTCCTGAGGCCTCTTTCCTTGACTTGCAGGTGACCACTGCTTTCTTGCTATGTCCTCACATGGCCTTTTCTCTGTGTGTATACATCCCTCGTATCTCTTCCTCTTCTTACAAGGACACCAGTCATATCAGTTAGGGCCCCACCATTATGACCTCATTTAACCATAATTATGTTTTTCAAGTCCCTGTCTCCAAACAGCCACATTGGGAGATGGGGCATCAACATACGAATTTTAGGGAACACAATTCAGTCCATAACAATTTGTATTTGTATTTCCCTAATTACCGATAGGTTGAGAATCCTTTCATTTGTTTAATAGTTGCCTATGTTTCCTATTCTATGAAAGTCCAGAGAATATCTTTTGTCCATTTTTCTACTGTTTATCTTTTTCTTTCTTATTTCTATTGTTTTGTAAATACAAGCAAATAATCCTTGGTCAGCTATATATGACACAAATAAGTTACTTCATGCCTTCTCACTTTTTCAATGTTGTCTTGTGATAAATAGCGGCTCTCAATTTTAATGAAATCAAATTTATCTTTTAGCTTAGTGTCTTTTTGTTCTACTTAAAATGTCCTTCCCTAGTTTAATGCTACCCAGATATAGTATATTTTCTTCTGAAAGTTCTAGTGTATCTTTGTTTTATATTCAAGCCATTAATTCACTTACAATCGACTTGTCTGTATTATCCAATTTCTTTGTTTTCTTATGAATAATTAAGTTTTCCAGGACCATTTTGGAATGAATGGATTTTTTTAGGTGTGTCTGAGCTGTTCTTGACCATTCACATAAATTTCAGAATTGGCAATGCTGTAAAACCTCTATTAAGTATTTTTATTGTAATTGTATTGACTATATAAATTAAGTTGGGGAAAATTTACATCATTATGATGAGTCTTTTCTCTCCATAAACAAGATGTACCTCTCCATTTATTTAAGACTTCTTTAATATCTTTCAATAAGGTTTTATTTTCTCCATAAATGTCTTGCACATTTTTATTTAGATTTATTCCTAGGTAGTTTTTTTTTTCCATTTTAAATAATTTTTAAGCTCTCTCTTTGTTCCTGGATTATAGAAATCCAATAGACTTTTGCATCTTGAGCTTATATCTAGCCATCTTGCTAATATTGTTTTTTAGTAAGAGAGAGGATTTTCTTAGCAAAGAGGAATAAATGTAAAATTAAATAAAAATGTTATGGGTCAGCTCTGGTCAATAGAACTTCCCATGATAATGGAAATGTTCTTAGTGCTGTCAAAAACTATAGCCATTAGTCACATATGTTTTTAAATTTTTAAATGTAAGTTCAATAAAATTAAAATTTAAGTTCCTAAGTCAAACTTGCCCACATTTCAAGTATTTAATAGCCACTTGTGACTAATGGACACTATACTGGACATTGTATCTCTAGACTATTAGACTGTGAAGCCATGGCGTCCCGGGATTTTATCTTTGTCAATGGCATAGTGAGATCTTTCATGTGACAGTTATTCTGTTATTAAAAAGAGAAGTTACTTAACCTAGTCATCCCTAACTTTTTGAAATAATCCAACATAGCTTTCACCATCCATGAATTTCTTGAATCATATTTATGTTTCTAAGCTATTTCTTGTGTCAAGTGTTCACTTTGTAGCAAGTTCATTGTCCTAAAATGGCACAAGAGGTTCCCTTATTCCTGATAAGCTGTGATTGGATGAAGAAGACCTTGTTACCCTGCCTATCTGGTTTTTATTATAATCAGATGTTAATCTGTATCAGTCTCCATATTCAAAATTCACCATCAAAATCATATGTTATTCACATGATGGTTGTCTTTATTTCATTTAGCTAGTATCATGACCTTATAAATGCAGTTTGGGTCATTTTCTCCTAAAATATCATATTTATCCATGTGGAAATACATCTCCTACTTCTTTGCCCCCTTTAAACTCTTCCTGTAATTTAATCCTCATGAGCTTTATTTCCCCTAATTTTAATTACTTAATATTTTGTAAACCATTTAAGAGATCACTGGTATGCTCTTTTTTTCAATCATCTATACATTTAAACAGTGTGTTGCAATAAGAAATAGTACTGGTAATCAGAAGACTAGAGTCCTAGTTTTACCCATAAAAATGAACTATATGTGCATTTAAATAAGGCTTGTATAAGTTTTATTCTGATTCTAAAATTGTTATGATTATTTAGAAAATTATGTTTGAAATATGACATTATTCAAAACCAATAGAGGTTTGAAATCTATTAAAAATCTACAAAGAATTCAACTATTTCACCTTTTTCCCTGATTTGCTATTCAACTGTAATCCTTCATCTTTCACTTACAGCATGCTGTAGCTGCTGTTGACACAAAGACAAAATATAATGTCTAAATACTGTGTACTTGTTTTTTAAATGAAGACTTTTGTTTAAAATTGTCTTTTACATAAATTCTTGATTCCCTTTTCACAACTTTTCCATTCCCCATGCTACTGCAATCAATCACTCATGATAGAAAATTATTCTCTTTTCTGTTTGCTAAAGCTCTTTTTAAAATACCAAGTTTCAAATGATCATCAATTCAAGAAACTTTGGAAAATGAACTTCATAATTTCCAGAATGAATATTTTGTTTCACTGGCTACCAGGACACCATCCTCTCCTAGATTTCTCCCCTCCTCACTCACCATTCCTTGGAAGTCTCCCTTGGTGATGCCTCCCATCCCTCAAAGTCTGTTAGAATGCCCTAAGGCTCATTCCTGGCCCCCTTCACTCTCCATCTACCTTAACTACTCATGAGTTTTAATCTAGTCCCATTACTTTAATGGGAAGATGGCTTATGACTCCCCAATTCATACTTCTAGCCCTAACCACTCACCTAACCTCCAGACTCCTAATTCCAATTTCCCACTAAACATCTCCAATCTATGCATAATAGACATTTCAAACTTAGCAAATAAAACTAAATATTTTGCTTTGATCCATCCATTGCACTCCAGTTTTTCCTGGCTCCATAACTCATCCAGTTGCTCAGGCCAAAAATGTTAGATTCATCCTTAAACTCTCACTTTCCCACAATTCCTATGTCCAGTCCATCAGAAATTCTTGCCAGTCTAACTTGAAAATATATCCTGAATCCACCTACCTCTCACCTTACTCTTGCCATCTTTACTTACTCCAAGCCATCATTGCTTGCCTCATCTAATGCAATAGGCAGCCTCTTCCACAACCTCCTTGCTTCTTCCCCTCTTGCCCCAATCCTTATAGTCTATAAGCAATACAATAGCCAGAATAATAAAAAAAAACATAAATCATATCACATTATTTTGCAAAACCCGTTCCCATCACTTTAGAATAAAAATTAAACTTCTTACGTGTCCTACATGCTTTATTCAGTATTTCTTCTGCCCTACTCTCCAAGCTCGTTTACTACTACTATTCTCTCACACACACATCCAGATTTTCTTTCTGCAGTGGCTTTCCCAACATCAGCGCCTTTGCACTTGCTATTCCCTACAACCTGGAAGATTTTAAAAATCTGTAAGATTCCTCCAAGCAAGATCTTAGAAGGTATTTACATTTCATTTTGTAGAGATATTTGGTAGAAGACATTTTTGCAGAAGATAGATAAATTTTACTTTGGCGGCTATCACACATCTAGCGATTTCCAAGTTGGTTAAATAACAAATGTGAATTGATGAAGCTAAAATAAAAGAACTGTAGTTGGTGAGACCTATGTGTTTTAAACCGTGAACTTTGAGGAATTGTAGACATGCAAACTACACCATGGTTTCAGTGTTAATGTGTGAGAATTAGCTAAGGTATTTTCCAAATACTCATTACTCTCTAAAGAGCTTCTGAGCAGGAAATCAGAACAGGGCCTGTGGACCTGAATTTTATCTAGTACCACAGTTGATTCTGTTGCAGATGGTTTTCAGTCAGCCCTCTGAGAGACACCAAGCTGGGGTATTTGCCCAGATATGATTAGCAAAGGTCATGCAAGTCACCAATGAGATACAATGGAGAATCAACAAATGACCGAAAAGAGTGACAAAAGAAGAAGAGGATCCAGTAGGACCAGTAGAGACGCTATCCCAAGCACTCTTGGCCAGGAGTTTTACAAATCCATTCATGTAAATGGACTGATAGTTAACAGCCAAATGGCACTGCATATTTTTTTAAGTTGCTGAGTATTAAAGTGTATGGCTAAGCATCATAAGTTTCGTTAAATTATATTTTGGTTGCTATAAAATTAGGTGTACATTGTGTGTCATAGATTTAGGCATATAGATGTGTAAATATATGTCGTTGTTTCAGTTCTTCAGCTGATACTTCATAATGTCTTTGTAACTTCTAAATGAAGGACCTCTTCAAATATTGTTTAGAAAAAAAAGATACCTGTTCATCCCTGTCCACCTCCCTTCATCCCCTTCCTTGTCCCTTCCCTTCTTTTTTTTATATCTTTATTGGAGTATAATTGCTTTATAGTGTTGTGATCCCTTCCCTTCTTGAACAAATTAGTCCATTAAGTGAGGTAAAATAACCTTTGTCAACATGGGGTAGGTGGGCATTCAAGGAACCACATGACTTGGCATTGGGTCTCAGAGTCTGAGAAAGGGGAGAGGATGTCTGCATAAGGGAGCCTGGAGTTGACTGCTGAAGTCTGATTCGTGTGAAAGGGCATCCACGTGAGGAAGTGGCCTTGGCAACCACTCTGTACAGATAGTCATAACCCGTGCCAGGTGGAGAAAATGTGTGGATGGGAAAGTGGCAGCTACAAGAATTTACTTAAATACAGGAAGATTGATCAAATAAGTAAGGATATTAAGGATATGGTAATCAGTGTTATTTTAATATCTGTGGAGGGAGTTAAAATATGAAAAGGGCAAAAACTAGAATGAAAGGGTGTTGAAAGGGAATGGAGGATGTTAATGTGAACACATGATTTTCAATACAGAGACATTATAGAAATAAACATAGACAATATGTTTGCATATGTTTATGAATGTGTTTGTGAATATGTGTAAGTGGTTATGAATATGTGTTTTCATATGTGTGTATGTATATATGTACCTAAATCCCCTAGCTCTGCCTATTGAGAGTACCTGGGACCACTACTTCCCAAGAGCAATGAATACACCTAGTGTCCAGATCTTGGTTTCTAAATACAGCTCTCCAACTGAAGGAACAAAAGCTCTTTGGAGAAATGGCTGATTCTAGAACCACTACAGGGAAAATATAAGATGACCCTAGAACATATTATTGTTTCGAGAAGTAAGGGATCAGCCATAAAAAGAAACGAAATTGAGTTATTTGTAGTGAGGTGGATGGACCTAGAGTCTGTCATACAGAGTGAAGTAAGTCAGAAAGAGAAAGACAAATACCGTATGCTAACACATATATATGGAATCTAAAAACAAAAAATTGTCATGAAGAACCTAAGGGTAAGACAAGAATAAAGACACAGACCTACTAGAGAATGGACTTGAGGATATGGGCAGGGGGAAGGGTAAGCTGTGACAAAGTGAGAAAGTGGCATGGACATATATACAGTACCAAATGTAAAATAGATAGCTAGTGGGAAGAAGCCACATAGCACAGGGAGATCAGTTCGGTGCTTTGTGACCTAGAGGGGTGGGATTGGGAGGGTGGGAAGGAGAGCGATGCAAGAGGGAAGAGGTATGAGGATACATGTATAACTGATTCACTTTGTTATAAAGCAGAAACTAACACACCATTGTAAAGCAATTATACTCCAATAAAGATGTTAAAAAAAAAGAAGGGAGATATCAGAATAATTGGGAAACATCAAAGGATATAGAAGCCAAACTGAAGGGGTTTCCACTGGACAAATCTTGAACAATCTAAGCCTCAAAATAAATAATGGTAGAAACGTATTATAGTCAATTGAATAAAATAGGAGTCTATGAGTTCATACTGATTTAAATAATTAAATTGAATAAATTATGTTTGATGAGGAACAGGATATTTACATAATTACAAAGTGCCTTACCACAAAAATTATTAATAATGAAGGAGAAAAAAATAACTTTACAATGGAGAAGACTGGGTGATACACCTTAATCAAATGAGTAACATAATATTCCAGTAAGGTTACAAGTTAAAAGTTTGCCGAAATTGTTTGATAGGAAGCAGTGAGAAGAGCAGAGCTTCACCACTGTGTTATTCCTGCCAACGACACATATCCTGAATAATCATGAGACAAATGCAAACAGCTAAATCCTACAAAATAACTGATCCGTATTCTTTAAAATTTTCTAGTTCATGAAATTCAAGGGAAGCCTGAGAAAATTTTCCAGATTAAAAAACTAAAGAGACAGGACAGCTAAATGCAACATGTGACACTGGGCTGATCCTTTTATTATGAAGGACATGATGGGGATAATTGACAAAACTTGAAAGGGGTCTGAGGATTAGTAGCTCTGTGGTCATGTGTCAGTGTTAATTTCCTGATTTTCATGATTATATTTGGATATATGTTTGTAGGAAATACTAGAGGATTTGGAGGAGACATTGCATTGCGTTGGCAACTACTCTCAAATGGTTTGGGAAATAAATTATTTTTATTGTCATTTCAATCTTTCTTTAATTTTCGAGATCGTTAAAAGAAGGCAAAGAAAGAGGAGAAGACCCCTGAGTCAGGTAACCCTCCTTTTCCTGGCGACTCCCATAGTTAAAAGCTCAGTTTACAATGGTGGTCAGTTTTTCAGTCTATTTGTGCTAATTTCTGTTACTAACAACATAGCATCTTATTTTCTCTTTGAGGTTTTTGGATTTTTCCTAATTATGCTTTTGCTTTTTATTCTATCAAATGTCTATGAATTTGATAAAGTCCTCGGTATTAACACAAAATCAGAAAGATTCATAAAAATAAAAATAAGTTCTTGGAGAAATTTATAAATTTCTACCTGCATTCAAATTGGAGTAAGTTGGCAAGAAATTTATAAGGGGAAAATACTATAAGGAGCACTCCCATTCAGAAACTCAAAATGGTTGCACATGTTTATCTTGTAAGAGGTCTGTGATGAAACAGCAGGATGAAGGCTATATGTCCAAACTTAAATGCAATCTTTTAAATCACCTTTCATGTCAGGCCATGTAAGAACTGGGCAATTCAAGAAGTAAATTAGAACAATTCTTACTTTCAATAATTTCTTAGGTCAACACTTAGAATAATGAAAAACTTATCTTTAACTCCAAGAAATCTGGACAGTTATTAAAGCAAATGTGTTGTCCTACTGGCCTACACCTGGTTATAAACAGCAGTACGACTTCAGAAAACCTTGGACACTGAGTGAACCTTCTAAATATAGCTTTTTCTTTCTATAAAGGTGTTTTACAAGAATGCTATTTTTTGTGAAAATGTGGCCTTTATAAAGGGTACACTAAGGTCTGTGACTTTTAGACCTGGAAAAGATTTGAAATATTTTCTTAGCCTGGGAATCCACATTTTAGAGGCATAGAAAGAGAAACCCAATGAAATTAAATATTTTGCCCACCATCAAATGGCAAACAAGTAATAACGACAGCACTCAAGCCTCTGTCTTCTAAATCCATCAAATGCAGCATAAATAGATTGCAATAACTGCTTATTTTCATTGTCCTCAACACTACATTTCTTCTGTGCCTTATCCCTCTTCTTTTAAGAGGGATGACAACATTATCTGCAAACTTTATAACTATTTTTTTTTTAATTTTGCTGTTTTGTAACTCATTTTTGAAAAATTCTGTTTCTATGTTGAAAATGTGTAAGGACATTTACCTTCTTTCTTGAAACACCTTTGCCTGCATTTATCACATTTTATTGTTGAACTATTGTGTAGCAATAAGTACAAAAGGGCATCTAGTAGAGGAGATAATGTCAGAGGCAACAAGGTGTATGTATGGGGGGGTCGGGGTTAGAGTTGACATACCTTAAGGGCGATGAGGAGAGAGGGAAGAGAATAGAAATTTTATTTATTTGAAAAAATATGATGGCAAGTTAGACAATGTTTGGCTAAACCTAATACAATATAGCTTTCCTTAACTTAAATTCCGGGTTAACTTCCACTGTTTACATTGCCACAGACTAGGGAATAAACAAAGCCAAAAGATTTTTGGTACCACCATTTTGTGTTAATTTCATAAAGATTTCTACAAGACTTTTTAAAAATAAATTGAAAAACGAAAGTCTTGTCTTTAGCTTATTTTCCCTGCATGCTTGCACTTTAATAAGTTGATAAATGACATTTAAACTCAATAGTTATGATTAATTCTGTCCCACAATTTTTAAAAGCACTGGGGATTGTGTGCGCGTGCATGCACGCACCTTTACAACCAGTAAAATAAAGTTCTTGATCAAAAAATTATTATCACTTAGACTATTGAATAAAATCAGATATGATAGAGGGGCCAGCTGTTGGTAGGTTTAAAAGTCACCCTGGGTGATTAATTCATGCAGCAGTGTTGCACGTCTCTCTTTAGATGAAGCACTTAGAAGTATAACCAAGCTTGGCTCTAATTTCATATCTGAGACCTGTTTTATTTAGAGTTCTTTGGCAAGTGCTTGCTCTATGTGTTTTTATAGTCTTTGGTTGTGCTATAAAAATGTCAAAATTATGAATTAACAGATATGCAAAAGTGAAATCCTAGAAGATAGGATAAACATGAAGTCCTCTAATTATCACTCAAATAAGTTTGGTTGACACAGAACTGGGAATCAGATAAAGACATTAATAATTCATAATGCTGAAGTTAAAATCTTCTTGTTACAGTACAAAAGAAATCCTAATTTGTACCACAAGGTAATGAATTCAGTACTTTTCATTTGTTAAATATTTGCTTATTACCCTGCACCGTGCATATAACACTATTTCCAAATTTGGAGGGCAAACAGGAAAAACAGACACTCTCTACCCTCAAGTTGTTTATACTGCAGTCAGTGAAATTTCTCTACTTTGAGATCTTTTAATTCCTCAGTTCATTGTAACATCTTCTTCAGATGAATTGTTTTTTGTTAAAACCAATGTTTAGCACTTTAGTTTCTTCAATGTTCCTGATAGTGAAATAGTCATTATGCTAATTTCCAATATTAATTATAGAGTTGATAGGAGAAATGCTCAAGATTGATAGTAAAGTGATTTCGATAATCTACAAAATGTCTTGAGGTTTCCCAGATAACAACTTGTCTCCCAGACAAAAATGCACTTATTATTTATATTCCAAGCTTATAAAAATTTTTGTACTTTAATCATATAGAGATTTTACAACATCTTTTCATTCTCATTTTAAGATATTTTGTTCAATAGATTATCTCATTTTGAAACTATTGATTTATATATACATACTATGTAAATATTATATATTTCTCAATGACTAGATTAGTGCTTTCTTAACTACTTAATTTTGTTTAATTCATATTGTTCTTCAGCATTTCTTTTACTCAGTGGAGCCTATCCTACTGACTTCAAAAAGCCTGAAAAATCTGAAAATCCCATTTGAAGTAACTGTATGGAAAATCGTTAAAATAACATATAATAATGGTAGAGAAGAAGAGTATTTAACATTGTGCTGAGATCATTCCATTCATAAAGAGATTAATCAATAATTCTAACATTCAGACATATAATAAAAATGAAAAATAATCATAATACTGAGCAATGACATTTTCAATAAAGGGAGATATTAAATATTGTATAGGAAATGAGTATGTGCAAAGCAGATAAGTTGGCAATGATTATACATATATTTAAAATATGTTGAAGCAGTCATAGACAGTTTTTCTTTTTGGCTGAAAAGAGGCATATTGCAGTGTTTAAGCACTACTTCAACTGGAATAGATATTTAGACACTATACAGAAAACACATGATTGCAGAAGAGCAGATATTAGCAGGTGTGTGAACGTGTATGTCTTTAATTAACGCATTTTCATTCATTCAAAAAGAAGAATGCCAAATTTACTTTAAAGGTGGCATTGTGATATGTTAAAGTTCCATTCTTAGACTTTTGCTGCTGTTGCTGTTCCTTTAGTATTCACCAAAGAGTACCGTCCTGTCATTTATCCAAGTTAGAAATCTAGGAGCAATCCTAGGATTCTCATTATAGGGTCCACTACCTTCATGCTCCCCACTCAATAAGTAACAAATTCTTGGCTCTCCTATATAGGAAAGCTCTCTCCAATGTACGTCTGCTCTGTAACTCTCTGGGTCCAGCATCTCTGCCTCAGCCTCCCATTCAAGTCACTTCTAGTTCATTCTGTGCAGGGCCATTTTTAAACCTTCCTCAGTCCTAGGCAATTGCCCTTTTAGAAGCTTTACCCTAAATGTTATCAAATGCATTAATATGTGCCCAAGTCACATATCCAATATAATTTATAGATAACTATATGAAAGCTGAGTAACATTGCTGTTGTAGTAATATTAGTTGAAAATATTAATTACACAAGTTTTGATCTCAATTTTGCAGATTTTTTTTCATATTCTGGAGCCATTTTTTTCAGGTGTCAAACAATTTTCTAAGTCCTTCTCAAACTCCTAGTCCCTAGTGAGTGTGCTTTTACTGTCACAGGGTTGAACAGCTTAGACAGCAAGATGTCTGAAGATGAAGACCATCACATGGTTGAGTAAATAAGATACGTGGAAGATGGAATGCAAAGTGTTTGTAGAAAAAATATACAAATCAAGGAAGAAATTGCAGTGTCAATTAATATGATGTATATCAGATGATAGTATTAAAAAGCCAGGTTAAAATAAAATAACTTAATAATGTACATATTTGTCAGATTGTTCACTAGTGATATACTGCTCAGTGTAAGGTGAGAACCACAGATATTATCTTCTGGAAAAAAACCCTTTAAGCCCTAACAGATTCAGTTTATAAATTTCCTCTCTAATAAATGAGGAATAAAATAATTTACAATAAATTAATTATTTCCTCTTCTTAAGGTACTAATAACACAAATTCAGTCAGAAGATGGATCAAGTTTTTCATACATTTCTCTCATTTCACATTTTTTAAATAAATGAGACTATATTTTGTCTAATGACTACCAGAACAACTATCTGGAAACTGTGCCTTCATTATATGTGAGACAGTATTTTAGGAGATTAGATGTATATTTAGATGGAGATATAAATACATAGCACATATACACAATATTTAATAAGACACAGGAAATGTGGGATAGCTCCAGACTGCTACACCCTATGTTCTGAGCTGCTCCGAAATGCAGTTCCTTTTTTTTTTTCCTTAACATCTTTATTGGAGTATAATTGCTTTACAATGGTGTGTTAGTTTCTGCTTTATAACAAAGTGAATCAGTTATACATATACACATGTTCCCATATCACTTCCCTCTTGCGTCTCCCTCCCTCCCACCCTCCCTATCCCACCCCTCTAGGTGGTCACAAAGCACCCAGCTGATCTCACTGTGCTATGTGGCTGCTTCCCACTAGCTATCTCTTCTAATGGGAGTTCTCTGGGCACAAAGAGCAGTATTTTCTGTAATGAGATTAGAAGAAAGGATTTGCTAATAATTGCTTCTATAGCAACTAAAAATCTTGGAATCCCACCTTTCAGCATTTTGAAAATCTTAAAGGGGATGTTGTCAGTAACAGAAAAATTGAAGACTGATAATGTATTTAAATTAATCATTCTTTAAATTCATCTGCCCATTCGCCTTTTAAATTGATTCATGCTTCTCAGAAAATAAAATATGCTAATCCGTATATCATTTTTCCACTGCGTAGAGCAACTATATCTAAAAACAAAAATACTATTTTACTTTCCTTTACTATATTCCTCACAACTTGTGGTGTACTTTCATATCTTCTTTTCATTCTGCTAGTGAGATATATATACATATATGTATATATACACATAATATTTAGATTTTAGATATTTGCATTATGCAGGGCAATCCATAAGATGGATAGATGCTTAATAGTAATACCATTGAATACAATTTTCATAATTTTATACTTTAATTATTTTTGAAAGGGTAAAGCAAGGGTAAAGCAAATTCGAAATGAAAAAAGGTGACCAAGCTGGCATTTTTCATTTCAGACTTTATATTTGGACTACTCAGTGGGACAGATTATAATAACAAAATTTTGCTTTTGCAGGGAGGTCAGTCTTTGCTTCTGCATTGCCTCATCTCTTTTAATCCCATCCAGTTTATTTTTCATCTCAGAAACTATATTTTTCATCTCTAGGAACTCAATTTGGGTTATTTTTATATCCTCTATATGTCTATTTAAGATGTTGATGCTTTCCTTTAACCTTTTTGAACCTATGAAAATTAGTTATAATAACTGTTTGAATGTCTTTGTTTACTGATTGTACCATTTTTCAGTGTCTTTTCATTAATTAATTTTTCTCCTTGTTATGGGTTATATTTTCCTTTGT